>NC_142949.1:5923363-5943363 GCF_046866305.1 Octopus bimaculoides
CATATCGACCCCAGTACTTTTTCTTCTTTTAATCCTGTCTGTCTTTTGATGAAGTGCTAAGTTACAAGGATGTAAGCAAACCAACGGTGAGAGACAAGCACAAAGATACAGATAGATATATGGCAGGCATCTATGGTGTTTCCACCTGCCAAATCCACTCACAAAGCTTTGGTCAACCTAGAGCTAGTAGAAGGCAATTTCCCAAAGTGCCACTCGGTGGGACTGAACCTGGATCAATGTAGTTGAAAAGCAAACTGCTTACCATTCAGTCACACCTGACATTATAATTATAACAAACGAGCTGGGGTTTTTTTAATACCTAATTACAACATATGGTAAAATTACTTGTGCTATATGTTGAATTTGTCAAACTTTTTTTAGCTGTTTCTACAGGTCTTTTGGTAAAAGTCCAGTACCGTTGTAAACAATCCGCCAATGACTAATCACCTTTTCGTTACTGAGGTAAAAGACTATTAATAAGGAAGTGGAACTGAACCAGTGCTTGTGTTAATAATATTGGTATAATGACTCGAGAGACAACAGTAAAAGATTTTACAAACATTAATAAAAATGAGATTAATTATATTTAGTGACTTTAATCTTTTAGCATTCAGATTACTCTGTCAGATATAATCCTTGTTTATCCACATTAGTTTGAATTAATCATACATTGTCTCATAACTTTGATCTTTCAATGATGGGATTGGTTATTGTTAGAATAACTCTAGGTGGGTGTGTGAGGTCCAATTTGGCTCATTGAAACATAAAACAAGATATCTGACCAGATACATGGCCAGTTTAAATGCTAGAAGTTATAGTCTAAATTTTGAGGGGTCTAATCTTATTGTGCATCTAACATAAAATTTTTGTTGGCTTAAGGACTCTGTTCCTTAAGTCTTATTCCTATGAAACCTCACCTTCTCAACATATATGGGACCCACAAAATTCATGTTGCTTTATCCTAGGTGTCTTTTGTGTTTCCTGTGTTACCTTTCTACTCATCAACACTTTTTGCCTCTCCAAAGCTTTTTAATAAATTTATCCCAAACATCCGCTGATTCTTTTCTTCTGAGAGCTAAAAAGCTTTCCCTTTTCATAAACCCCAAGTTATTCTTGATTGATGTGCATCATATATGATACATGGGTGCCAGAGAAATATATCCTATTTATCACATGTGGTACACAAGATGGGCAAAGTGTTTATCCCTATCCCATGGACAGTTTTATTTGATAATTAAAAACAAGGCTGTATAGTTTTGTTTTTTTTAATCACATCACAACTACATGGTCTAAATTTTGAGGGGTCTAATCTTATTGTGCATCTAACATAAAATCTTTGTTGGCTTATGGACTGTTCCTTAAGCCTTATTCCTATGAAACCTCACCTTCTCAACATATATGGGACCCACAAAATTCATGTTGCTTTATCCTAGGCAAGTCCTGATGCAACAAACAAACCTATGGTGTAAGATGTTCCGTCCATGACCTTGCTGTCTTATTCAGACTGAGTATTTAAAAGTTATGTGGCTGAAGTTTTTTAGTAGTTCGAAATACCACGTTTAAACTGATGGTGATAGCCATACACCACGTTGCAGTTGGTTAGAAGTGGTGAAAACTTGAGGTGGACATAGCTATTGGCTCTTGGATAATTAACTTGGTCGTAAACCTAACACTCATTTTAAATTAGTGGAGTGGGAGTGTAGCATTGAGTCAGTATGTTGGTGTAGAGTGACTTAATGATAAATGTTCAACTGTTGATTGCATGTGTTCATCACGTGTTACCAACATGCAGTAGTAACTGCTGATTTACCTCACACATGCGCACACTCTCTCGCTTGCTCACTCACACACACACAAATCCATTCTTTATTTTTAAAATGGAGAGGTGGTGATATGCAAATTCTGCTTCCAGTTTTTGATAAGTTCTGTGCTAAATTCTAATTCTAACCTTCCAACGTAAATGGGAATTAGTAATTCTTGTAAATGGTGTCAATGACCTAACGGTCAAACGGTTGATACTAATTGGAACTTTTTTTTAACCAACATTTAATTTTCCTTCCTCTGAACACAGCATTTGACAAACTTTTCTTTCTCCTCTCTATCTCTTTCTCTGTGGAGATATATATATATAATATCACTTGATAAAATTATGGCTTGGAGCCAAAACCACTCAGTTCTTGGTTATTACAATATGTTTATATAAAATATAGTTAGCTGCTGCTATTATTTAGATAGATATGTGTGTGTGAATAGACAGGGGGAGATGTTTTTGCATGCGGCATTTATTAACCGAATTCTGAACAATGCCTGGCTTCGGCCTTGAATTATATAATGTATGGACAGAGACTGGAGAGGTGATTTGGGGGCGGGTTGTTTCTCAGTAGTAATATATTGTTGGGCATATTGCTGCTGTTAACAATTATTTATATATTTCGTGATGGGAGTGAGTAACCATATAGTATAATTAAGTAGGGGCAGGGGGGAGGGAGTGTGATTTTTTTTTTTTTTTTTAATCTTCTCTGGAGGGAGGGAGAGCACCAGTGACCTTTCTAGTGACTTGTGATTTTACACATTGTTTTATGGCACTGGACTGGGTGTCCTTGACAAATTTATGTTAAAATATGGGCCCTGCGTGACACTGTTGTCCCCAGGCCAGCCCCTAATCAAGCTGACTTATCAGTGATTGGAGGATTCTCTTCATGGTCAGTCCTATTTGTTTAGGCGGTTTACTTAAGACTTCGTGATGTTAGGATGAAATTTAGCTGCTATTTCTTGTTCACTAAACAACCACATAGAGGTTTGACTCCTATGCTGTACATAATGGAGTCCCAGAGGTAACATGGTGATGTTGATGAAGATGAAGTCTCTGTCTGTTTGCCAGAATCTGTTAATAGATTTCTGTTGGATGTTATTGATTCTAGCCCAGACCAAACTAGTTATGGATTGGAAATCTTGTGCCAGCTTGCATCAGCAACTACAATCAAGTGCAGAGGGATATGTAAAAACCTGGCATTTTAAGCCAAACCTTTTGTTGAAAGAGAAATGCCAGAGTTTTGATCTCTCCATGACAAAGAAACCTATCAAATTACAGCTTGTTAGTTAAGCAGAAACCAATTAATAAACAGCTTGTTATCTTAGCAAGAACTAATTAAAAAGTCGAGGGAATATAAATTTTTAAAAAGCATTATCAGAATTGTAGAGTGGCATTCAGAAACCAACTCAACTAGCAGTATCTGTTGTCTAATCCATTAACACTTTAGGAAATAGGACTGCTTAATTCGTATTTAGATTTCTGGAAAGTTCTGTTGTGAAGCACACATATTGAGGTCATGGCTAGAGTGTGAGCTGTTAAGTGTTGTATTGTGGATATATCAGTACATTCTTTTAGTGTGGTGTATGGCGAGGAGGCTGTCTTTCATTAGTCCAGCTGGGTCATCACACATGTTCAGTGTCTCTTGTTACCAGTTTTCCTAAGAGTCAGAAGGACTAAATACTTTGTGCGGGGCACTAGTGCAGTACTATAAACTTACTGTTATACATAATAACATAGATACTTTACGTGTGTATGTTTACAGAGAGCATGGCTAAGGGTTCAGTCCCACTGCATAGCATCTTAGGCAAGTGGTTTTATTTAATCTCAAGCTAAGTCTTTGTGAGTGGATTTAGGTGATGGATACTGAAAGAAGCCTGTTGTGTGTATGTGTGTGTGTGTGTGTATATATATATATATATATATATATATATATATATATACTCCTTTACTTGTTTCAGTCATTTGACTGCGGCCATGCTGGAGCACCGCCTTTAGTCAAGCAAATTGACCCCAGGACTTATTCTTTGTAAGCCTAGTACTTATTCTATCGGTCTGTTTTGCCGAACCGCTAAGTTACAGGGTCGTAAACACACCAGCATCGGTTGTCAGGCAAAGTTGGGGGGACAAACATATACACACACATACATATATACGACAGGCTTCTTTCAGTTTCCGTCTACCAAATCCACTAACAAGGCTTTGGTCGGCCCGAGGCTATAGTAGAAGACACTTGCACAAGGTGCCACGCAATGGGACTGAACCTAGAACCATGTGGTTGGTAAGCAAGCTACTTACTACACAGCCACACCTGCACCTATTAGAAATATGTGTGTGTGTTTGTCTCTCCACATCTTGACAGCACTTGATAGTTGTAAACAAATGTCACCGTCATACAACTGGTGTAATTCGTTCTCAATCCTGCATACAAATATGTCTAGCCAGGGGTGGAGGGGAATATTATCTTGCTAGGAAACAAGGAAACGTCGGCAATGGGAACTGCATGTGGCCAGAGAAAATATACCTCAGTAAATTCCATTTGACCATTACAAGCATGGAAAAGTGAGCCTGTTAAAAAACATATAGCTTCTAGCTTCTATGGAGGGATCTTCATTGGGCCTTGGGCCCAACAATGACACTTCATGCATTGGGTACATATTAAATTTTATTATGCTTGACCAATATTTTCTAAGCAATGAACAATGTCTTCCCATTCAGGGGGTCAGTACTTTTTTTTTTTTTTTTGTCTAACCTCTCTATCTCTCTGACGCCACCACCATCAATACCTTCAACTTAGCCACCTTCACTGTCTTCCACTTGCTATCACCATCGTCCCCGACTACCCCAGCTACCAGCACCACCACCATAGAGATAGATAGACAGACAGAGAGAGAGGGGGTTTCTTTTCAATTTGGAATGTTTTTTACCATTGTATAGCTACTGGGGGATGGGGAAAATAATGAAAAAAGAATTTCTGTCAAAGAGGCATAGTTAAAGAAAGTTGTACATCATCTCCCTCTTTCTCTCTCTTTTATTATTACTCTCACTGCCACCATCAACACTACTACTTTTAATAAAACATCAACTATCCATAAATTTCTTTTTTTCTCTCTCTCTCCCTCCCTCCCTCTATCTTCGCCACCACTCTCACGGTCTCTATGCCAACTATTACTTTTGCCCCCATCATGAGGAATAGTAGGTGTGTCATTGAATAGTGAGAGAGGGGGGGGGGTCTAAGTGTGACACACAGGAATTAAGTTTTCACATTTATTAGATGACAAAGGCAGTATTAATACCAAGAGATTAATATTTATCCCCACTTAAACACAGATATTCTGCAGTAGTTTTTACCATGAAACTCATTGGCTGTTGGTGCAAAATGCGCTCTTTTTTTATATTACTAGCAGAGAGATATTAAGCCCCCACCTTCCTTGCCATCTTCAGCACTAAGACCACCAGATCACATGATTTCAACCTTCCTTGATCTTATCAATGATGGATACTTGACTGCTAGAGATAGCAGCAATTCCTGTCCCTGCCAGTGACATACACAGCAATCCCTCATCTATTACGGATATTATGTTCCAAACCAACCCACCCTCCCACAATAGGTGAAAATCCGCAAAGTAGAAACAGTATTGTATGTTTTTTTTTTTTTTTTGTATTTTTATAATTTGTATATATTTATTTTATTATAAATGCAAAATAACACATCAAAGGAATCGACATAAGCTTAAATAATAAACCACAATATGGCGCGGAATTCCTGTAGATTCAGTGCCAGAACAGGTGCTGGTGTTGCAATTAGCCAGTGAGCTTGTTAACAAATACTGTATTTTAACGTGTATAAGGAACCCCCTAATTTTGAGGGCTTAAAATTTGGACAAAATGGTTTTGTAAGGGTCTATAATACTATCCATGTATAAGAAACTCCCATACTTTTTTAACCTAATTTTTGACCAAAAAAAAGGTTCCTTATACACGTTAAAACAGGGGTTTTCAAACTGTGGTCCGCGGACCTCAGGGGGTCCGCAAGGACAAGACGGAGTCTGTAGACAGCAAATACTTTTTATGGGCAATTTGATTTTGTATATGTTTTTTAATCGAAATCTTTTAATTGACAATAAACCTATTTGTTAAATACTGTTAAATAAACAAATGTAAAACTATATATGTTATTTTAAGCAAATATTTATGTATAAATTTCATAAGCGTTTATAAAGGGGTCCCTAAGGTAAAGCCTGAAATATAAAGGGGTCAAGTCAAAAAGTTTGAAAACCCCTGCATTAAAATATGGTGTATATATTAGTAACAGAGACGGTATTAATATCAGGAGGTAATATTTATCCCCACTTGAATATAGATTTTATGTTTAAACAAACTCAACTGCAGTAGTTACCATAAATCACCATCACTATGTAGTTTGTTGGAACAGAACATAGACACTTAAGTTGGGGGGGTGGGCGAGCAGTAAAACGACATACAAATACGGCTTTGTATAGCTGTGAGTGTTGATGACTTTAAGGCCTTGTTGGCAGCCTGAAGCAAAGAATGAATTCGCAAGATTCTTTGTTGTTTAGCAACTCAAGATTTACAAAGCAAAATACGTATAAAATATCATTTGAAATATCCGTTTTCAGACGTTAAATACATAGAATATGACTCCACATGTCTATATATTATCCACTTATGATCTACTGTCTTTGTTTTTAGTGCTTTACACACACATATATACATATCATCATCATCATCATTTAACGTCCGTTTTCCATGCTAGCATGGGTTGGAAGGTTTGACTGGGGTCTGGGAAGCCAGGAAGCTGCACCACTCTCCAGTCTGATTTGGCAGAGTTTCTACAGCTGGATGCCCTTCCTAACACCAACCACTCCATGAGTGTAGTGGGTGCTTTTTACGTGACACCGGCACGGGCCAAAGGAGGCTGGCACCGACCACGATCGGTTGGTGCTTTTTACATGCCACCGGCACAGAAGCCAGTCAAGGCCACTCTGGCATCGGATACTTTTGAATGTGCTGGGGCTGGTGTAGGATACAGCCATGAACTCACTTTATTTGCTGGGTCACTATATATATATATATATATATATATATATATATATAGTGTGTATAAATTAATGAAGGGAAAACATTTATGAACTCCATTACCTAGTGTATGTGTGTGTGTATTTATAGAGGGTTTTTTTTTTTTTACCTTGTATAAGTCATTGGATTGAGGCCATGCTGGAGCATCGCCTTAAAGGTTTTTAAATGAAAATAAATTGGCCCTGGGTTTTTTTTGGGGGGGTTTTTTTTAACCTAATGCTTATTCTATCAGTTCCTTTCTGCTGAACCACTATGTTACAGGGACAAATATAAACACGCATGCATGCACTCATAACGACAGGCTTCTTTCAGTTCCCTTCTACCAAATCCACTGAAGTATTTGGTCAGCCCAACGATATAGTAGAGGGCACTTGGCCAATGTGCCACATAGCAGGACTGAACCCAAAACCACAACAGTCCATATGTAGTACTCGAGCTAACAATGAGTTGTTGGGCTCTGGTAACTTCTCTAGTTGGGTAATTCCCTATGTCTTGTTCAGGGCTGCATATGTTCCATCAAATAATTAATAACATTAATAGTAAGGAGAATGGAGATTTTTCACATCCATAAATTTTATATAACAGTTTTAAATAAAATTTATGAAAGTGAAAAATCTCCGTTCTCATTATTAATGTTAGGTGTGTTGACCTATACGGTAGACACTATAGTATTGTCTATATACACTCCTGTTGTACTTTACCTTCATACAATGGTTTGCATATCTGTTACACATTAATCATGTTTATTCTTTGTTACTTTGAAAGTTCTGATAGCCATTCAACCACAGATTTATGTCTCACCCTATTTTAACATGCAAGAGTGGTGCATGGGGAGGGAGAAACTGGAGTATATATGAATGAATTGTATAGAAGTTAGGTATATAATTATATAGCCCTGCTACCAAATTGAACTTCTCTGGTAATTAAAGGGTTGTGATATCAGTCTAGTTGTGTCTTAACGATTCTCTGTACTGTTAGAATCTTCTGCTCTCGTTTATCGTAATAATTACTATTATTATTATTGTCATTAAGACGGCGAACTGGCAAAGCCGTTGGCACACTGGAGGAAATGCTTAGCGGTATTTCGCCTGTCGCTACGTCCTGAGTTCAAATTCTGCTGAGGTCGACTTTGCCTTTCATCCTTTTGGGGTCGATAAATTAAATATCACTGAAACACTGGGGTTGATGTAATTGACTAATCCCTTAAGGCTTTGTGCCTACCATAGAAAGGATTATTATTATTATTATTAAGGCCGCAAATTGGCAGAATTATTAGCACGCTGGACAAAATGGTTGGTGATATTTCGCCCATCGCTACATTCAAATTCTGCCAAGGTTGACTTTGCCTTTCATCCTTTCAAGGTCGATAAATTAAGTACCATTTGCTTACTGGGGTCGATCAAATCGACTGGCCCCTCCCCCAAAATTTCGAGCCTTGTGCCTAGAGTAGAAAAGATTATTATTATTATTATTATTATTATTATTATTGCGGCAAACTTGCAGAATCGTTAGGACGCTGGACAAATTACGCCATGGTTGACTTTGTGCTTTTCATCCTTTCAGGGGTTGATGTAATCGGCTCATCCCCTCCTCCCAAAATTTCAGGCCTTGTGCTTAGGATTATTACTACTCAGTTATGTCCATCGTCTTGCCAGCCAGTTAAAAAACGAGGCTTTGGAATCCGACTTAGACATGGCTGACTCCTGGTCAGTAAGATTCACGACTACAATAACTAATAACAGATACCATACCCTTGCACTTAGAAGAGTAAAGCCTGTTTACGGCCAATCGCTTCCATTCGTCTGTAGTCAATAATCTCACCAGTTCGATAACCAGAATTACTACAACCTACTCTCCTAATGGACAAAGCACTACACCCAGAACATTTGACGGACATTTGTCCTCATCTTGTTCGTTGTAAATGATGATGGATAGATACACATATATATATATATATATATATATATATATATATATATATATATATATATATATAATATGCAACATTTCGATCCCTGAACATAGAAGACTAATTGAACAGTCTGTACTCTGTTACCATTCATTATGAACAATGGAATTCAAACTAGGTGAAGCCATGTTTAACCTTTTTGATACCAATCCAACTGAGACCATTCTTGATTCATACAAGCAACACACACACACACAGCTATACACAATGGACTTTTTTTCAGTTTCTCTCTACCAAATCTATTTAAAGGCTAGGGTTGCCCCAAAGCTATAGTAGAGGATGCATAGACCCTTAGCCAAGGTACCATGCAGTGAGATTGAACTTGTAACGTGTTGGCGGTGATCTTGGTGAGTACCGTAAATCCTCGAGTATAATACGCAGGGGTTTTTTAGAGGGCTGTACCTCTGAAAAACCTAAACCTTGTGTATAAATACGCACCCCTTCTCTAACTTGAGTCAAGGAGGTCTATATAACGTCTTTGGTTTGTAAACATATATACAGTAACGTCCTTTATTATTATTGTATATATAACATAATGCAAACGTGTAGCTTTTTTGTGCAGTTTGTTTGCAGAAAATAAAGAAATAACAGTAATAACGTCAGTGAAAAATGAATATTAAGTAAATTGCCTTTATTTATCACTTAGAAAATATTTTTCATTTTTAACCTCGTATATAGTATGCACTGAAAATTTTGACCTTTAAATTTTGGGGGGAAAAGTGCGGATTATACTCGATTTACAGTATTTGTTTGACAGGCACCATGAAAGCTAAACTCACTTTTACTTACAAGAATGCACCAAGGGAAAGCTACACAATTCTTTGAATTTAAGTAATAAATCTGCTATCTTTTTTTAATGTTCCTCTACAAGATTCTTATAAGTTTTAGAAATGGCTTCCTATTTTTAGCATGTATTCTGTTCTTTGGTAACTGAATTTTAAAATCTAAACACAACCACTTTGAATTCTCAGGTTTGGTTTTAGGCAGGTTGGCACCATAAGAGTTGAAGATAATTGTGTTGAAATACGTAAAAGGAATCTCCATTTGATTAATTTAATATTTGTTTCTTTAACTTTTCAGGCATTTTATTTTGACCGCGATGATGTCGCCCTGAAAGGGTTGTACAAATTCTTTCAGAAGAGATCTGAAGAAGAGAAAGAACACGCTGAGAAGTTCATGAAATACCAAAACAAGAGGGGTGGAAGAATCCTTCTGAAGCAAGTTGAGGTTAGTAATAATAATAATTTAATGTCTGCTTTTTCATGCTTCCATAGCTCAGATGGTAGATTTTCTATGGCTGGATGCTCTACCTGTCACCAACACTCATCTATCTGTTTCCTAACAACCCCACTTGTATGGCACTGATGCTCATTTACAACCATCACTTGATGTCAAGACAAAGATACAGACACACATGTATGTGTGTATATGATAGGCTTATTTCAGTTTCCATCCACCAAAACTACTTGCAAGGCTTTGGTCAGCCCAGGGCTTCCAGTAGAAGACATTTGCTCAAAGTGCTGCGGAGCAGGACTGAACCTGTGTTTCCAAGCAAGCTTCTTAACCATGCCTCCATATCGGTTTTTCTTCACTTTCTGTTTTGAGTGCCTTACTGATACAGCTTGAAATAAATAGACTGAAACGATTTCACAAGGGCTAACCATTGCGACAATAATGCCATATTTGAAGTCAACATTGCATACGGTTTGATTCTTTGTGGTTAAGAAGTCCATCATTTGGTCTATACTAAGTCAACATTCAGTACCAAGGCAAATCATGTAAATAAAGATTAACCCTTTAACATTCAGATTGTTCTGTCAAATGTAATCCTTATCTATTCACATTGGTTTGGAGTTAATCCTTCATTATTTTGTGGCTTTGAGATTTCAATGGCGTGACTATATTTTTATCTAGAATGACATTGTTGGGTAAGTGTAAGAGGCCAGATTTGGTTGGAACATACAACAGGTAATTTTATCTTGGGCCAGGTCTGGTCAGTTTACATGCCAATGGATTAAATGTACCATATTTAAAGGTTATATACGATATACCTTTTTTTTAATACAATATTGCTACTCCTGACTACTACATGAGGACCTGTGGGTAATAAGTGGTAGAAATGGGGGTGGGAGAGTGGAGTGGTAGGGGTTTTTTTTTTTTCCTAACCCTAGCACTGTCAAAATTAATGAAGTTTTTGTTGCTCTAATTATTTTTTCTCAGAAACCTGATCATGATGATTGGGGAACAGCTCTGGACGCCATGGAGGCAGCTCTTGCTCTGGAAAAGAAGGTCAACGCATCCCTTCTGGAACTGCACAAGATTGCTGACAGTCATAACGACGCCCAGGTAATTCTTTTTATCTTACTTGCAACACAGAAAATATATCCTCCCCCCCCCCCCCCCCCCCCATCTCTCTCTCGCTCTTTCAATAAAGTTTTAATGGAACCGGCACATATTCAAAAGGATGTGTGTTGTACATGCCTGTGCAGGTGTATCTTGTTTTTAGTTTCCACTTTTCCATGCGGGCAAGAAACACTGCTATCTTTCGTAACTCATACTTGTCTAGCTCTTCAACCATTTAAATTTTACATCCCCGTCACTTAGCGGTTCGGCAAGAGAGACCGATAAAATAAGTCCTGGGGGTCGATTTGCTCGACTAAAAGCGGTGCTCCAGCATGGCCACAGTCAAATGACTGAAACCAATAAAAGAATCTTATGAAGCTCTTGGGAAACGAATAATACATGAACAAGGGGTTGTCTCCCTTCATGGAACACTGCTTTATCTCCCCTTTCTGGAATTGTTTACAAGGTCATATTCTGGACAGTTGTTGGTTACTAGTTGGCATTGGGTCCATTACTAGTTCACTGTATTTATGGCTGTGGCAAGTGTTTTTAACTAGGGGCAAAACTAAAATCACAAGGAAGGGGGTTTGTTTTTGTTTTTCAATGAAAGCTGTATACGTACGCATTTGGGATGTGTGTGTGTAGGCAAACACGTGCACTCAATGACACAGGCATGGCCATGTGGTTTGGGTTCTGCCCCTAATATATGCACACTGTTAGCCAGAGCCTTCTTCTATAGATGCAAGTTGACTAGTGGCTTGTGAAAGAAATTTAGTTGGCAGAAACAAGAATTGCGCCTTTCTTGTTTTCAAGAGGCCAAATAGGATATTTGTTGCCTACATACTCTGAAGAGACAAGATGGTCATTTCTGGGGTGGCAGCTTGTAACTGACCATACTTGATGGCATAAACAATGCAAGCATATATAAGATACTCCAATTTCAGCAGTATATGTTCAGGGTGGGGGAAACGTTTTTAGTTCATTAAAGTCTTATGAAGGCAGATGTCTTTGGAGTGAAAAGTACGTCTTACATGTCATCAAATATGGTAGATCTGTCTCTCTTTATTTCTCTAGACTTTTTTTATGAACCTCTTTCTTTTTTTTTCTCTCTCTCTACAGATGATGGACTTCATAGAAAGCGAATATCTCGGTGAACAGGTCGATGACATCAAGCTTCTGTCTGACCACATCACCAACCTGAAACGTGTTGGCGGTGGTCTTGGCGAGTACATGTTTGACAGGCACCTTGAAAGCTAAACTCACTTTTACTTACAAGAATGCACCAAGGCAAAGCTACTCACAGGAAATTCTTCGTGAATTGAAATAACAAACCTGCTGTCTCTCTTTTTTATTTTTTTTTCTAATGTTCCTCTACAAGTTTCTTAGATGTTTTAGAAATGGCTTCCTAATTTTAGCGTCTATTCTATTCCTTGGTTTATTGAATTAAAAAGCCTGATAACTGAACCTGTTTTGTTGTCTGTCTTCAATTTTTCTGTTGTTGTTTAGCCACGAGTCTATCCTGATTGAGTACATTTATGATCAAAGACAAGCCAGTCATTACCATATCGTCTTTTTGTGCATCTAGGGTTATGTCATTCACTACCTCTTTTTTAAGACAGTAGGGTGCAGTTTGAGGAAGAGTTTGCCGTTGTTTCTAGCATGTGACAAGGGTGATGGTGAGGAGGAGGAGGATGAAATACATCTGTCAACACAGTTCCAGTTTTCATTCTAAATTACTTCAACCCCAGATGGGTTGCCCTAGCTAGAGCTTGTAGAGCTCACATCTCTTTCTGCAATTATTTTTTTCAGCAGCAGTTATTGTTATGGTTGGGTTCTAACCCAGGTCACAGCAACAAAGTCCACCTGCCACACTTCTCAGTCCATCATTCCACTTCCTTAAGCTGCTGGATACATTCCAGGCCAGTGTCTGCAATCAACTTGTCCATGTAAATGTGATGATGTTTTCCTCTTGTGGGTTCCACAAGACGACTAATTTGGCTACCATCTTTGCTTGATCTTGCTACCATTTGGCTGGTCACCGTAAAGATGGCCCTTCATCATCGTCCAACCCATGCTAGCATGGAAAGCAGACATTAAATGATGATGATGATGAATATTTCAGGCCTGCTGATTAGCCACGTCTCATTTTTGCTAAACCACTGAGCATAAACACACCAACACCAGTTGTCAAGTAGTGGTACTAGGACAAACACACATTTGTTATACACGATGGGCTTCTTTTAGTTTCTATCTACCAAATCTACTCACAAGGTTTTGGTCAGCTTGAGGATATAATAGAAGGTTCTTACCCATGCAGTATGACAACCCAAAACCATTCAGTCTCACTGGATTGCACCTTGGGCAAGTGTCTTCTATAGCCTCAGGCCAACCAAAGCCTTGTGAGACTGGGGACTTCATTTAACTTGATCTATCTTCTCAAGCATAGCAAATTACCAGAAGTCTCAATCATTTGTCATTGCCTCCATGAGACTCAACATGCATAGACAGACAGATAGATCGCTATGATACTGGTTCCCAGCCAAGTGTTTTTCCATGTTGGGCAGCAGATGATAGATGAGTCCAAATTTGGAGAATAGGGAGTGTGCACACCAGCCATTGAAACCAAGGATTTGTGTGTCCTCATGAAAACAGACCCCTTTTGTCAGTTGTCCTGGTTGTTTGGTCTTGATAGCCTTTCGTAATTGCCTCAGCAAGTTGACATAGTGCTCCCCACTGATTGTTGTGGCCCTTTTGAAGATAGTCAATAAACACATTCCCTTTTGCATCCCAAAAAAACTGAGGCCATCACTTGGCCTTCTTTGGAGCAGGTGAGGAGTGGTGTTTCTACCGCATAGATTGTCTCTTTATTTCTAGCTCAAAGTTGAACCCAACATTCATCTGGTCTTGGGGAAACCTTCAAGAAAACCAGCTGGATCTGCCTGAAACAATGTCAGGTTTTCCCATGATGCTTTTCATCAAATGTCAGAAGACATGGCATCCACTGAGCAGTGAGCTTCGTCATGTCAAGTGCATTGTACAGAGTATTCTCAACTCTTTCATGAGATATACTAATAGCATTGGCAATTTGATTTATATCTGATTGCCTGTCATCCATCACCATGTGGGAAACACGATCAATATTCTCTTAGGTGTTGGCAGTTGCAGGATGTCCAGACCTTAGGTCATCTTAATGAGTCTCTCTTCTCTAAATTCAGCTGCTCACTTTTGCTCAGTTGAATGCTGGTTGCAATTCACCTAAGAATTTGTTGAGTGCGTGTTGCCAGACTTCAGGTCAACATAACAAATTGACACTAAAATAAATCAAAGAAAAGTACTTAACTAACGACCGTTTGTATTGTCTGCCACCGGTGCGTAATGTGAGAACAAGAGAGTTTCAAGTCCCAAAGAAATTAGTTAACTATTTTCAGCTACCATGCTGGACTTGAAAATGTAGATCAGCCAAAAAAGAAATGTTCCGCATGAGTCAACATGTGTATCTATATAAAGCAAAAATGCAACTCATTTGAGCATGGAGATGACTGTCTTTTATAGCTACGCCATTCAGTGCCACCTAGTGCTAACTATGCGCAAGGGAAGATAACTCGAGGTTATTCCCCTTTTTTTAGAGTAAATCAACCTTATCACATTAATGATGTCACCAATGTTCACAATGCCAGATTGGTCAATTTTCAAGAGAAGTCGCTACCAGATATGTGTAGCAGCAGGATTCAGCCCCTTGATATATCTCTGGAAAGAGTCAGAAGTCACCAGCCTCTGAATCCCCCCCGTTTGTGATCCCATGGATTTACTGTGTGGGAACACAACTGGGAAAGACACCAAACGTTCTACCTGCAACACCACGGCTGAACTGTTCAGCTAGTCAGCAAGATCAAACAGGTGTTCAAAGATCTTCCCAGGGACGCAGTGGAAAATGCATGCACGGATCCAGAGTGGAAGCTGAATGCAGCTACTCTGAGTAAACTATTATCACTCAGCTATAATACCTAGCTGGTATTTTTTATTTTTATTTTTTTTTTTTTATTTTTGGATGGAATATTATGTTTCCGTTTTCTTTTAAGCAAACTGTCAAATTTAGCCTGAACACCCAGTACACTCTGTAAAATGGTTGGCATTAAGAACGGCATCCAGCTGTAGAAACCATGCCAAAGCTGACAAAGAAACCCAGTCCTCTGGCTCATCTGTTCTTGCCAAACTGTCCAACCCATGCCAGCATGGGGAAAGGGGCATTAAATGATGATGATGATATATAAGTGCATATATGGCTGTGTGGTAAGAAGCTTGCTTTGCAACCACATAGTTCCAAGTTCAGTCCCACTACATTGCACCTTGAGTAAGAGCCTTCTACTCTAGCCTTTGGTTGACCATAGCCTTGTGTATGGATTTGGTGCACAAAAAAGCTACACGTTTGCATTATGTTATATATACACTAATAACAAAGGACGTTACCGTATATACTTTTACAAACCAAGAACGTTATATAGACCTCCTTGACTCAAGTTAGAGAAGGGGTGCATATTATACACAAGGTTTAGGTTTTTCAGAGGTACAGCCCCCTAAAAATCCCCTGTGTATTATACTCAAGGGCAGACTATACTCTAGGATTTACGGTATATATATGTGTATATATATATATATATATATATAGTTGAAAATAATAGAAAAACAAAAGACAAAGACAGGTGTATGAACGACAAGCAAGTGTATTAGTTTGACACTCGGGGAAAGTGAGAAATTGTTTTAACGTTTCGAGCCTACGCTCTTCAACAGAAAGGAATAAGAGAGAATGAAAAAAATTTGTAAATTTCAGCAGTCCAGCACGGTGTATATATATATGTATGTGGAGGTGCAATGGCCCAGTGGTTAGGGCAGCGGACTCGCGGTCGTAAGATCGAGGTTTCAATTCCCAGACTGGGCGTTGTGAGTGTTTATTGAGCGAAGACACCTAAAGCTCCATGAAGCTGTGCCTGTAATTCAAAGGGTCAGCCTTGTCACACTGTGTCACACTGAATATCCCCGAGAACTACGTTAAGGGTACACGTGTCTGTGGAGTGTTCAGCCACTTGCACATTAATTTCCCGAGCAAGTTGTTCCATTGATTGGATCAACTGGAACCCTCGTCGTCATAACTGATGGAGTGCCAACAATATATATATGTATATATCTGTGTGTGTGTGCGTCTTTGTGTCTATGTACCCCCACTACTACATGACAACTTGCATTGGAGTAATTACATCCTATAACTTAGTAATTTGGCAAAAAGAGACCAATAGAATAATTACCAAGCTTAAAAAATAAAGCACTGGATTCAATTCATTCAACCAAAATTCTCCAAGGCAGTGCTCCAGCATGGCTATAGTCTAATGACTGAAAACCAGTAATTGACAAAAGATGCACACACAAAACATTTCTCTATTTTCAGCCACCCTAAACTGCCCCCACAAAAATCCCCAACTGACTTAGGTACCACAAAGTAAGGCCAAACCTGAATTGAAGAGGTTCAGAAGTAAACTTCTTAACCACACACTCATTCTTGAGACTGTTCTCATTACTCAAGATGTAATTCTAATTAATCAAATTCCCTTGGTGTACGCTAATTAACATAATTATGTTAATTAGTGCAAACTTTACCGATGGCGTTTGAAGTTTGTTTTCTCCTGATGTTACTGGATATTTTTATCAACTGTTTCTAATTGATTTTTCCTTTATGTTAAGCCATGAAGAGATATTAACCCGATTCCAGTGCTTGGCTGATGCAGTTCTTTACTGCTGTGTTGCTTTTCATTTCTATTAATATACAGCTATTTATATTGCTAGTATTTTCATATGTGTGTGTATGTATATAGATATATATTCAGCACGTAAAAAGCACCATTCGAACGTGTTCGTTACCAGCGTCACATTACTGGCACTTGTTCCGGTGGCATGTGGAAAAACGTCCACTTTCCATGCTAGCATGGGTTGGACGATTTGACTGAGGACTGGCGAACCAGATGGCTGCACCAGGCTCCAATCTGATCTGGCAGAGTTTCTATGACTGGATGCCCTTCCTAACGCCAACCACTCCGAGAGTGTAGTGGGTACTTTTACATGCCACTGGCACAAGGGCCAGTCAGGTGGTACTGGCAACGGCCACGCTCAAGTGGTGTTTTTTACATGTCACTGGACAGGAGCGAGTCCAACGGCCTCGCTCAAAAATTCTTACACATGTCACGGGCACAAGTGCCAGAAAGGCGACGCTTGGCACAGGTGCCATCCCGATTTCGCTTTCGCTTGCCTCAATAAGTCTTCACAAGCTGAGTTTCGTGTCCAATGAAGGAGACGACGTTGGCATGGGTGCCAGTCGTTGAATATATATATATATATATAAGTTTATATACACACACACACACATATAGACAGACAGAGAGAAAGATAGATAGTTAGATAGATAGATAGATATAGTGAACACACATTACCAAATGATTAGGATGTTCATCTCACAATCATAATATTGTGGGTTCAATATCTGAAGAAGGCTAAACATTGTGTCCTTGAGCAAGGCACCCCATTCCACACTCCTCCAGTTTACTCAGCTGAGTGCTGGTGCAGCTTTCTTTCCCTCCAGCTGTCACATCATGGGTAACCTGAGCTGCTGTGTTCAAAGGGTGGCAGGATCAAGAATGGTATCTGCACTGCCAGTAGAGTCAGCTTCACTCCACAATAGACATCTTCAGGCCACAGTAGCTATCTCCACTCCACTATAGTCATCTTCACTCCACTATAGCCATCTCCACTCCACATAATCATCTTCACTCCACAATAGCCATCTTCACTCCACAATAGACATCTTCACTCCATAATAGTCATCTTCACTCCACAATAGCCATCTTCACTCCACAATAGACATCTTCACTCCACAATAGACATCTTCACTCCACAATAGCCATCTTCACTCCACGATAGTCATCAGTCTCATTTGCCAAACCATTAAATTAACAATCCATGCAATATCCTGGATAATAGGAAGCATAAGGATGGAAATAAAAGTTCATGTTTATTTATTTAAACTATAAACCTGAGATAATTAACACCAATTAACCATTTAGCTTTCCAATTACTCAGTCAAATGTAATGCTTCTTATTCCACATTGTTTTGAATTAATCGTGTATTATTTCATAGCTTTGGCATTTCAATGATGTATTTTCTTATTTTTGGAAATGACATAGTAAGGTATGCGTGAGGGGCCAAATCTGGCTGGTTTCAACATGAGACAGGTAGAATATTTGGACTGGGCATGGTTGGTCTAACCCTTAAGTATTTAGATTATTCTGTGTTGTGGAGGACACCCCTCAGAGAGAAATGGGCTGTTCCACCACAAATAAATAGTGGACAGACACAATGAGTGGAGTCAGATGGGGGGGGTATGCCATTCGGTCCAACACGCAGACAGTGAAGTTTGCCGTTATAATACAGGACATAACAGTGTCAAGCAAGATACAACGAACACTCTGGCAAATGTTCCGCTTATTTATTCCACATTGTTTCGAATTAATCATGCATCATCTCATAGCTTTGAGGTACATCATAGCCTGGCATGTTGGGCAAGTGTCTTCGACTATAACCTTGGGCTGACCAGAGCCTTGTGAGTGGATTTGGTAGACGGAAACTGAAAGAAACCTGTCATGTATAATATATATATATGTGTGTGTGTTTGTCCCTCCACCATCGCGTGACACCTGATCTTGGTGTGTTTACATTCCCATAACTTAGCGGTTCAGCAAAAGTGACCGAGAGAATAAGTACTAGGCTTACAAAGAATAAGTCCTGGGGGTCGATTTGCTTCAACTAAAAGGCAGTACTCCAGCATGGCCATGACTGAAACAAGTAAATGAGTAATATATATATATATATATATATATATATATATATATATATATATATATATATATATACATATATATATATATATATACATATATAGATGAGTTCAGCAAAAATTTAGATTCAGCTGAATATGGTACTTAGGTTGAGGCATCAGAATTTAGTATGGTATTATCAATACAACTTCAGAATAAGGTGATTAAAATCAAAATAAGCAACAAGGCTATCCAGAGATGATGCAGTACGATCGTTTCAAGCAACTCCATTTAATTTAACAATGCAATCATTACATCAATTTAAAATTCAGAGCAATCCTCAGTTGCACAAAGACATAGAATTTAATTAAATTAGAACAGATTAGCTTCCATGATTTGTCTAAAGCAAGATGTTCTCTGTCTGTCTCGCTAACCTCTGGGAGAATTTTAGGTATAACTGTACTAATGTGTCCATCCATCTGTTTTAATTTAATTAAATTCTGTCTTTGTGCAGTTGAGGATTGCTCTGCATTTTAAATTGATGTAATGATTGCATTGAATAAACTCCTATTTTAAAAGCAGAATTGGTATAAAAATATGTGGCTGAAAAAGCGTATGAGATGAACCAGTGTCCCTGGAACGGATGCTAGACTATTTTGGCTAGCTTCCCAAAATCTAATGTGATAATACCTAACCATTCCATGATATCAAGTCAACGATAGAGCTTCTGTATGGTTATTTTGTTTTGTTTCTTGTCTTTTTTTTTTTTTTTAAGAAAACGGTACCTTAGATAGTGTAGTCCAAGATAAACTATGTCTGAAAAGCCAAGGTAGTCACCACAAGAATCTTAAACAACGAGGGCAAATATCAGGTTTAAACTAACACAGAGAGATATAACATTTAATAAAATGAAATAACGAA
>NC_142949.1:5950863-5963363 GCF_046866305.1 Octopus bimaculoides
ACATACACACACACATATATATTGTAAAAGGAGGCAGACTCTGAATTTTGGATAATTATTTATTTAGTTCTTTCATCTTTTTTTTTTTTTTGAGAATCATCAGTTCTGATAATTCTCTGAAACAAGATGAAAGCATTGAATAAATAATTATCCAAAAAATCAGAGTCTGCCTTTTTTTTTCTTAATATACAAAATCTGCACAGCACTACAAAACAATCTACACACACACACACATAAATATCTTGGATGCATTCTTAAACATGACTTGATGGTCATGTCTGGAATACTTTTGATCATACATGTGTCTGCTGTCTCTCTCTGTTGACCTGGGACTAAACACCACCACCACCACCATCATTGTTATTATTACATTATTCCTCTAGTGGAGTCTACTCTCATCTATGTCAACTTCACTTCCAATAATGTCTCATGTCTAATTACATATAATTTCTCCCACCTCCTCTCTTCTTGTTGCCTTTCACTCTTTCATAATTTCTTACTTTTTCGCAATCTCTCACTCTCTCATCTCTCTTATACTTTCACTGTCTCTTACTCTCTCTCTCTCTTATCTCTTATTCTTTCACCATTTCTCACCCTTTCACTACCTCTTACCCTTTCACTATCTCTTATTCTTATCCTTCATCACATCACACTTTCTCTTCTCACACAAGTCTTACTCTCTCCTCTCTCATACACTTTCATTCTCTCACTACTCTTACCTTCACTCTTACCCAACTCCTACTCTCTCTGCTCTCTTATACTTTCACAACTCTTACTCCCTCCCATTGCAATACTTACTCTCTTTTCTCTTTCATTCTTTCTCCTTTCACATTGCACTCACTCTCTCTTCTCTCTTACCCTTTCATGCATTCACTGCTCTTCCTTCTCCCCTTTTACTATATTCACTCTTTTTCTTCCCTTTTACACTTTCGCTCATTCACTATAAATTCATTCTTTCATTTCTTTTTCTTTTCTCCTATCGTTTCCCAAATATTATTCTCTGTCTCTGTCCATCTCTCTCTCTCTCTTTCTGTTGGTCACTATCAATCATTCTTGTACACTTACTGTCTTTCTTGCATGCTCTTTATTTCTTTCTTCCTCTCTTTCTTTCTTCCTCTCTTTCTTTCTTCCTCTCTTTCTTTCTTTCTTTCTCTCTCTCTCTCTTTCTTTCTTTCTTTCTTTCTTTCCTTCCTTCTTTCTTTCCTTCTCTCTTTCTTTCCTTCTCTCTCTGTCCATCTCTCTCTCTCTCTCTCTCTCTCTCTCTCTGTCTTACTATTTTTCTCTGTTGTTCACTCACTCACTCACTCTTTCTCTCTCTCTTTTACTATCACACACACACACACACACTCACTCTCTCTTTTGCTATCACACACACACACTATCTCACTCCCTCTCTTGCAATCACACTCTTCTTCTTTTTATTTCCCCCTCTCCTTTTACCTGAGGTCATCTCTCCTCATTCTCTCCCTGCCTCTCTCTCTTTTCAATATGTCTCATCTATAATTCTCTACATTATATTCACAACGTTTCCCTCCATTTATCAATTTTAAAACCCTCTTTAACATTTTGGCTCCTTATGTTCTGGGTTCAAATTCCACCAAGGTCAACTTTGCCTTTCAACCTTATGGGGGTCGATAAATTAAGTACCAGTCAAACACTGGGGTTGATGTAATCGGCTAGTCCCCTCCCCTCCAAATTTGAGGCCCTGTGCCTTCAGTAGAAAGAATTATTATCATCATCATCATCATCATCAAAACCACCACCACCGCTGCCGCCATGACTACACAGTGTAGTAGGGTCAGTTGGACACTGTCTGTGAGAAAAACAGCATCATGACACAATGACACATTTTTTTTATATGCCTTTATATCTTTCTATTTTTATTTTTGTATTATATTTGTATTTGAATTTTACAAAATTCATGAATTAAATTTTGTAAGTCTCTGAAGAGGCCTAGTGAATCATGCATGTACCCCCATTGCATCATTTTCATCTACTAATTACTCCAGCGTACTGGAGCTATATAGATAGAATGGGGCATGCCAACGCTAGGCCGAAACAGCTGTAAGATTTTGTCCCTTCTCCGATTGCTAGATGTCCTTTGTAATCTTAATTGTAATCTTAATTGTTGATATGACATAGTATGTCATAAGTGTCTGTATATTGTCATTTTGGTTATAAAATAAACAGATTAATCAAGAGAGTACAGTGTCTGCAAGTTGATGAGTACCTCATATTCCCCTCCATTTTCTTATTGCTATATATATATATATATATATATATATAGAATAATAAGGTAGTCAGAATGTTGGATAATTATATATATTTTTTTATTATTTACATTTTATTTACATTATTAGCACTTTCTTCCATTCTCGGATTTATCAAAAAGTGGTTTAAAGTTACACTTCTTGGCCTTTTTATATATAAAAATCTAACTTTAAACCACTTTTTGATAAATCCAATAACGGAAGAAAGTGCTGAAAATGTAAATAATAAATATATATATACATAATCATCCACCATTCTGACTAACTTATTTTAAATATACAATATCTGTACATCACTTCAAAAACTCTCTTTCCCTCTCTCTCTATCTATCTATCTATTTCTCTCTCTCTCTCTCTATCTATCTATCTATCTATCTATATATATATATATATATATATATATGGGAGAATGTACGAAAAAAACAACAACAGATGAGGGCAGGTGGTGTAAACAACAAAAGGATATATTAGTATGACGCTCGGGAATACGAAAAGTCTTTAACGTTTCGAGCTATGCTCTTCAACAGAAAGAATACGGAGAAAACAAGGAGAAAAACACGGAGAAAAAAAATTAATAGTCACTGGTCAACGATCTATCATGGCTTATATATATATAAAATTTAATTGGAGGATATGTTAACCTCGTGAAAGGATGGTTGCATCCAAGGAAATACTGGTTCAATACCTAGTATTATTGGGGAATGAAACTGCCTTAAAACAATAGGTGTATATTAAACATATAGTTTATATCCAGTCAAAAGAAGAAAAGAAAATGGAGAAAAGGAAGTCACCAATTATTCATTATTGACAAATTGGTCATCTTCGCTTCTTAATAACGACCAATTGTTAATAAAAAATAATTGTTAACTTCCTTATCTCCATTTTCTTTTCTTCTTTTCACTATACACACACACACATACACAAACACAATGGGCTTCTGTTAGATGTGGCTGTGTGGTAAGAAGCTCGCTTCTCAACCACATAGTTCCGGGTTCAGTCCCACTGCATAGCACCTTGGGCAAGTGTCTTCTACTATAGCCTTGACCTAAGCCTTGTGAGTGGATTTAGTAGACGGAGGTATCCAGAAGACCCAAAATAACTTCTTATATTGAACTATACTATTTCCCTCTATTTAACTCTCTCATATCGTCTCTGATGAAGGGATATCCTTTATATCCCAGAAACGGCTGTAAAGACTACCTTTCTCTTTATAAATGTCCTAGAAATTTCACACTGCCTTGGCTTTGTTGTCTCATTTAATTTAACATACACACACACACACAAATATATATATATATATATATATATATATATATATATATATATATATATATATATATATATATATATATGTATGTATATATATATATATATATATATATATATATATAAATATATACATACACACACACACATATAAATATATATATAATTAAAATTAATATAGACAGCAGTGTGTAACGTTTTACCAAAAAGGAAAACTATAATTGTCACTAAATATGACTTGGATATTAGAAACACCCGCATTACTAGAAATAAGATACATACATACATACATACATGCATGCATACATACATACTTATGAATATGTATGTATATTTGACAGGTTTCTTTCAGTTTCCATCTACCAAATCCTCTAACAAGGCTTTCGTTGGCCCAGGGCTGTAACAAAATACACTTGCCCATGGTGTCAAATAATTCTTTTTCTCTCAATTTACCTCTTATATATTGAGGACTTCCCATTTTGCACATTCTAAATTCTTACTGTTTCTCTTTTCTTCACGGCTTTCACTCTATCTACTCTCTTCCCACTCCTTAAATACATAACTATCTCTTTCTCTCGCACTTTTGTCCCGTATTCTCCCTCACTCTACGCTTCCACTCATTCTAAATTCTTTCCCCTTTTACTACTCTCTTATTTATTATTTTTTTCCTCTTACTTCTCCCCCGTTTCTAATTTTACTCTCTCCAATCTAATTACCCCCTCGTTCACCTTCTTGCTCCATATCTCGCCTCCTTCCTCCACCTCTGTATGCGTTTATACCAATGAAAACCTTCCACAAATTACCTCCCCTTATTGCTACATGTTCTTTCCCAATCGATTGTGCATCTGAGATCGGACAATACACACATATCAACCAGGCTTTACAATTTTCTACTGCTGAATTTAAAAAAAAAATTCTTATATACACGCATACATACATAGGAGTACGCACATGTATGTGCGAGTGGATGCAGATTTAGACAAACATACATGCACACACATATAGGTACATATATATATATATATATATATATATATAAATTGTAAATCCCAAAAATAACAGCAAAAATACAAAGGATATATATATATATATATATGGGTGTGTGAATATGTGTACATATAATCATATATACGTACATAAACAAGTATTTATACATATATGTATAGATATATATACATATAAATACATATATATATATATATGTACACATACATATACATTCATCCATATATATACATATATTCACTTTCACACACACATATATATTTACACACATATACATACACTATATATATATATATACATACATACATACACACAAGCAAACACTATATATATACATATATATATATATATATATATATATATATATACATACACGCATATACATACAAACACACACACACACACATATATATATATATATATATATCCATACACACCACACACGCAAACACTATATATATAAATTCTCGATATAGATCAATTGTTTTTCTCTCTTTTTCTTCAAAACAGTCCATCTCGGCTGCTCTCAAACTAAACACAGAATCGATTATCTATGTCGCTTTCTCTTCTCCTTCTCACCGTATGTACAGTTCACATTATCTAGGCACACCTTTGAGCCGAGCTTTCTCTTTCCACACATACGGACATCATTTGTCATAGAACGAGGTATGCAAAGTGCGCCGACAGCGACGTAAGCGTCCCCCAACACTCTTTGAATTATTCATATTTATCTCCCCCTACTTTGGTCACTCCATACACTTACGCGCACGCACGCGTCTGTGTGTTCCCCAACACTTGTCTCTCTTTATCTGTTTCTTTCTCTGACATACCATCTGTCTCTCTTTCTAACTTTAAGTCGGTCTCTCTGTCTCTCACACGCACTCTTTCTTTTATTAAGTCTCTCACGCATACACTTTTCTCTCTTTCAGTGAGTCTTTCTCTCTATCTCTCTCTTTCATTCAATCTCTCTCACGCACACTCAGTCTCTTTGACACGCACACTCTCTCTCTCTCTCTCTAGTTAGTCTCCCTCACTCTTTATATTTCTTTCATTGAGTCTGTCTCTCTTTCTCCTTTTATTCAGTCTCTCTCTCCCCCCTCACACACACTCTTTCTTTCTCTTTTTCAGTCAGTCTCTCTAACTATGCGTAGTCACCTGCTACTCTCTCTTCGCAATACTTCCTCCCTATACCACTGTCTCTCCTCTTCCTCCTCCTCCTACAGCTGTTTTTATCGTGCTGCTTATACGCATGCGCTCAACACGTTTCCTGCTCCTAAGCCCCACACATAATGACGCATAGGTTACAGAGGCACGCACATTCATACGGACACACACACACACACATATATTTATATATATACATACACATACAGAGTACACGCAAGTACAGATACGCACACATACTCATAAACTTGTGTTTGGCACGGTTGGATAATTACACACACATACATCCGCTTGAAACTATGGAAGAAGGGTTTAAAAGGGGAGGGGTGTGAATGAAGGGCACAAGAAGTAGTGGATAAGAAGAAAAAAGGGATAGATTAAGTAGAAGGAAGGGATAGATTGTGAAATATATGGAATAAGGGAGAAATGAAGGGAAAATAAAAAAAAACCGAGTGATTTTAGTAGGTTTTAGATAAAATAAATGAAAAGATGAGGAGAGATTGTAAGGTGAGTGATGTTTCTAACGGAATAGAGAGAGGAAGTAAGTTTTAAGAGAGGGGTAGAGATAAAGTAAAGTGAATGAGGGAGGAGGATCAATTGGAGAGTCTGTGAGTTATGAAAGAGAGGAAGGGGAGTAAGAAAGGTAGTTTAGTGTGAGTTTGAGAGAGTGAGTTTAGAGAAGTAACGGTATGAGGGAGTAAGTAATGAGAAGTATATATGAATGTGTGTGTGTGAGAGAGAGAGAGAGAGAGTTAAGTGAGGTAACGTTCAGAGATGTGGTAAATATATCAGGGAGAGAAGGAGGAATAGGAAGAGAATCGTTGAATAATGAGAGAGGTATAGAAGGAGAAGCAGTGAATGACGAGAGGGTAATAGCATAGCATGAAGAAAGAGAGAGAGAGAGAGAGAGACTAGTAAATGTGAGGAATGGTAAGAGAAATAATAAATAAATAGGCAGAGGGGGATCAATAAGAGAAAGAGGAAGTAAGCAAGGGGAGTAGTATGAGCGTCAGTGAATATTGAGAAAGAGAGGGGTAAGAGAGTTATCATTAAATGAGAGAGAATCTTAGTTTATAAGAGATTTTGTAGGAGAGGAAGTGGGAGAGAGAGAGAAAGACAGAAAGGAGTGAGGGAGTAGCATGTAATAAGAGATAGAGAGGGTGTTAGTTTATAAAGGAAAGAAATAGTAGAAGGAGTAAACGAAGTGAAAGAGTAAGAGAGAAGTAAAGGAGGTTTCATGCAATGAAAGAGAGAGAGAGAGAGAGAGAGGGGGGTTAGTTTATAAGCAAGAGAATCAAGTGAGGGTGTAAACGATGAGAAATAGAGAGGGAGAAAAAGAGTAAGATAGAGAGAGAGAGACAGAGACATAGAACATGATAGACAGGAAAGAGTAAGCGAGGTAGCATGGAATTAGATAGAGAGAGTGAGAGTGCGTGAATGAGAGGTAGAGAAGGCGGCAGCAGCAGCAGCGGTAGTAGTTAGAACAACAACAACACCAACAGCAGCAGCAGCAGTTTTCGACAAAAGAACAGGTCATATATATTTTCTGTCTATTTAGTTATTATGTCTGGTTAAAGATGTGTTTAGCGATTTGTGTTTACTATAATCTAGTAAAACCATTCCTTGAGAACGTTATTTACCATTTTGCCTACGTTAAAACATTGTTTATTTATGTCTAGGCTCTCTTTATTGTCTCTTTAATAATATTCACTCCACATTCACCCTCACCACCTCTCTCTCTCTCTCTCTCTCTCTCAGTCTGTCTCTGTGTAGCACTGTGTCTATGTATATATGTATGTATGTATATTCCTGTGTGTAATTTGTATATTCCTATATATATCTATATATATGTGTGTGTGTATCTATATATATATATATATATGTGTGTGTGTGTGTATCTATATGTATATATATATATATATATATATATATATACATATGTGTATCTATATGTATATCTATATATATATGTGTGTGTATGTGTATCTATATGTATATATATATGTGTGTATGTATATATATATATATCAGTGTGTGTGTCTATGTGTATTTCACTGTGTGTGTGTGTGTATATATATATATATATATATATATATCCATCCTTCATGATCGCCTATATATATATAACATTCCCTCTAAGTATAACTGTATGTAAATATATAAACATCTACGTTTGTATATATGCATCTGTGCGTGTTTTCTCTACATGTATGTGTTTATGTATTCCTATATACGATCTCTCTCTATATGTATGTATCTATCTATATATGTATATACATCTATATCTAAATATATATATATGCCTGTATATAATAAATATAACATGTATTCTGTCATACTGGTTTTTAGCGTGTATGTATGTATGTATGTATGGGTGTGTGTGTGTACATGCATATGTATGTATATATATATATTTGTATATAATATATATGCGTGTGTGTGTGTATGTGTTCTGTCTGTTGGTCTTCCATCTGTGTGTCCGGCAGTACTGTTGGAGTGTACCACAGATATTCCTCTATCTATCTACCTATCTGTGTTGCCGGAATAGCCAAATAGCTAGCTAGCTGTCAATTTAACATTCTCTCTCTTATGCACACACACACACACACACAGAGACGTGTGTGTGTGTATATATATATATAAATTCAATTTATCTTTATGTACGTACAGTAATATATATATATATGATCATATATATATATATATATGATCATATATAATCACACATACATATATATATATATATATATATATACATACACAACTAGGAATTTCGAACATATTCCACTCTCTCTAGTTATAAATTGTGTGTATACACACACACACAGACATATACACGATATATACGTGTGTGTGATTACATATATGTATGTTCGCGCGCACCTCTGATCCTGTACCTATCTATCTATACATACATACATGATAGATATATATATATGTATAAAATATATACATACACACACACACATATATGTATGTATACACACACACACATATATATATATACATATACACACACACACACACCTATCTCAACTCTGCGTGCGTGTGTGTGCGTGTATAAATTTTGCAGGGATGGCAGAAAAACGGTTCGTTCCTAGTGTGGAAACGTCTGCATGCAGGAAGGTCTCAAGAGCTCTGCTAGAACTCTAATCTTCCCCCTTGCCTTGTCTTATACTTCTTTTATTCCTCCCCCCTACTCTCTCTCTCTCTCTCTCTCTCTCTCTCTCTCTCTCTCTCTCTCTCTCGGGAGACCTGACTTATTTATTCCATTGGCAGGCACTTCAATTATTTAGGGACTTCATCTTACCCATTCCCTTCCAGAACATTGCGTCCCACCCTTGCCCCGTACACATACCCAGCCTGTTTAGAAATGACCCTTGGCAATTGCAGACAACAAACAACCACGTACACACGGTTGTATGTACGTATATATATATAAATATATATATACATACATACACAAGGATATACACATCTTTTACAAGTACATACACACATATATACCTTTTAACAACGCATTGACACACACGCACGCTTATCGTTCACGCGCGCACGCACCATTCAACATTATATTCTACAAGATTAACCACATTTTTACCTAGAAACTAATTAGAAATTGATGATAATGATGTTGATGCTAGTGATGATGATGATAGTAATCATGATAATAACAACAACACTACTACTACTAATAATAATAATTTCTTGCGTTAAGTCTCTTTCTAATTTAGAGACGATCATTATATATTATTGACAGAAGTAGTAGTAGTAGTGGTGGTGGTGGTAATAGAACTAATAATGAAAATAATAGTAATAATAATAATAATAATAATAATCGTGATAACAGATAATAATCTTAATGAAAACAATAGTAAAAATAATGACGATGATAAATAAATAAATAAATAAAAATCTGTTAGGTGACTCTATGCTTAATTAAGATCATTATTATAATTTCTTAGTTGCTCTCCACATAATTCGTTGTTTAAATTAAGACAATTAGTATTGATGGCGTAGCCGTCATTGTTGTACCAAAATTACTCTCTTGTATGTATATATGATGAATAAATAGCTCCCAGACCTTGGCACTTGTGAGTTCGATTCCCGCCCTTGCAGGGCTGGACATGGAATATTATTATTACTACTATTAATAATAATAATAATAATAATAATATTTGTGATGTTACATTGGATTTTATTTTTGCTGCAAAATTAATTTCGCATATTGATATTGCTAATGTTAATTATAATTGTTGTTGTTATTTTTATTATTATTATTATTATTATTATTGAAATTTGCCATAATTATAATTTTTTCTACGTTTCTTTTTTGTTTTAAATTTTTCATGTGGACTTGGTTTACTGTGTTTTCCATGTTTCCATGGGGAGAAAATGTAGCGGATAAAATAAATACCAGTTAAATACTGGGATCGTGGATGGGTGATTGTTTCCTGTTCCCCCCTCCCCCCCAAAACCCCCAGAAGCTTGTTTATAGTCTTTCGGTCTGCTAGAAATAGCAGTCAAATCTTCCTCAAATCATGCACTCTACTGTTTTAGAAAAAAAAAAAAAAAAGGTCACGTCAGATAATATCCTGTTACCCACACACCAAGAAACGGCGTGGTGGTCATGGCATGCCTTTGACTACATTTCTCTGTCTGCTTGGTCAAGGCTGACCTTTGGCTAAACAACTTTATTATTGTTGTTGTAATTTGCCTTTGTAATATTTTCCTATCTTGCCCCCCCCCCCTCACTTCCTTATCCGTCGCCCTTGTAGATAAAAGATAATTAAAACTGTTAACCATTATTATTATTATTATTATATAAAAGGTGGTGGAATGCTAAGAGAGCCGGATTAAATGCCCCTGAAGTGTGTAGTTATGTCCCTTTTACCTTCTTCCTGATTTTTAATTCCTCTGGGGGGATCGATAAATAAAATAATAATAAAGTACCAGGAGTGGGGCGGAATCGATCGATTATTTCTCCCCCCTCTCTCTCCACACACGCACGCTTCATCTCAACCACTTCCATTACCACCTCCATCACCACCACGCCAAAAATTGCGACTTCGTTCCAAAATTAGAAATCACCAAATTATTAATTACTGCGGTGGAAGCGATTGTAAGCAACAGAGAGAGAGAGAGGGGGTAGTCTTAGTTCAAATTCCATCTGAGTCTTCCTTCGTTTCCATTCCGTTGGGGCTGGACCAGAAAAATGCCAAGTTAAATTTATTGGATCGGTACCGTTATCCATACCCACTCTGTTCCTATCCATCCGTCTTGTAAATATCATTTATTTATTTTGGTGAAAATTGTTCCAAGCATCGGACGAAATACCTCGCGGTTTTTGTTCCGGTATTCATTTGTTGTTCTAAGTTCAAATCCCGCCGAGCCCAGTTTTGTCTTTTTGTCCCTCCAGGGTCGATGAAATAAGAGCACTTGTCGAGTACTTGGTCAGATGTAATCGACCTACCCCCACCCTCTGCTTAAAAAAAAAAAATCCAGTCTTTGTACTTAGACCAGAAACAATATTGTTAGGTTGACAAAATCCTCCTTCCTGGAGCGTCACACAAACTACCTTGCTGTATTTCTTCCGATTTTCTATGTTCCAAGTTCAAATCCCACCGAGGTCAGTCAGCATTACCATTCATCTTTTCGAGATCGATAAAATAAAGTACTAGGGTGGAGGGCATCGATTAAACCATCCACCCCATCCCCTCAAAATTGGTGGCCCTCGTACTTTAATTTGAAACCTTTGTAAAAAATTTTAAAAAAAAGAGAAAAGGTGGCAGAATCGTTAGCGAGTCGGACAAAATGGTTAGCAGCATTGTTTACGGTTCGTTGCGTTCTGAGTTCAAATACTGTCGAGCTCAACTTTGCCTTTCGCCCTTTCGGGGGTTCATAAAATGAGTAGCAATCAAGTCCTGGAGTCGATATAATCGATGAGTTCCCTTGCCCCCCGATTTCAGGCCTTGTGCCTATAATAGAAAGTATTATTATTGTTACATATTAAATATTCGATATTATTTTAGTTGTTTACCCGAGGTCAAACCTGGTCAAACAGATCTTTGACCAAACACATTCCAGTTCTGACCAGCTCAATTTTTTATTTTGTTCCACCATTATTCGTCCCTCTTTAAAGTGGTATTATATGATTTGAAGTAGATTATTGGTTGCTATTTCTAGCAGGTCGTGTGATGTGTCGGCCGAACGAACATCACCAAACAGAGTACCTTTTTCATTCCGAGTTCAAATCCTACCCGACATCCAGTTTGGCTTTTATAATTTCCTGGCTCTGAAGCTAAGTACCAGTTATATACTGAGGTTGATTTAGTCCACTGTTCTCTGCCGCCACGACCACTTTTGTGTCTGGATTTTGGTAACTGAAGTGTAACCCGAGTACATTACTGTTATTCATTTTATCGACCCTTGCTTAAGTCAACATCAACGACAGTTGAAATCAAAACGTGGACCAATTTAGTGAGGTAACTGACCTCAGTACATAACTGGTATTATGCAGTAGGATGAAAAGCAAGGTTGGCCTAAGCGGAATTTGAACTCAGAATTTGGATAAATACCTCAGCATATTTTGTTCATAACACGCACATATATATACATACACATACACTATATATATATATATATATATATATATATATATATATATATATCATGTACACACATATCTGTACACACTTTCCCATTTCGTACATATCTTGAGACTTAGAAGTAGAAACTAGTTTTCTCTGATTTGTTAAATATCTTTTAAGAAAAGCATGACTGTCACCACATCCT
>NC_142949.1:5968363-5971000 GCF_046866305.1 Octopus bimaculoides
TAGTAAGAAATTTTGAAGTCACTCTCAATCTTTTTCCTTGTAAAAATTAACTGTCACACAGAATATAATCCAATCCTGATAATATGTTGTAACTTGGTTCAGTTTAAAGCAATTCATTGTCAGAAGACAAATTCAATCTACTCTGAAAATATCTTGGATAAATTTGGTGTGCTGTTTCTCAATGATTCCTGTGTACCTTATAGGTTTAAGAATGTTGTAAGCGGTATAACTCAAAAGCTATATGAGTTAAGGGTGAGTTATTTTCTGTAGGTAGTTGGAAATTTAGGTTAACAACTTCAGGAGAACCTAAAACATATAAAACAATGGAGAAAATTGGTATGGGTGAAAGTAAGAGACTAAATATAATTGAGTATGGAAAGCCAAAGAATTGGAAGTTATAAGGGTATCTGTTAGTACATTATTGCAAAGTAGAATGAATTTAGGAGTGTCTTTTGAAACAGGAAAGAAAAGAGACAGCGTTATTCCTCATGGTTAATAGTTAAATATTGATCCATTCAGTAAAGGAGGGGAATCCTTTTCCAGTGTTTCAGTATGTACTTGATGTGGCAACATTTCGTAAAAATTTCTGAGCATTTACACAGTCTTCTTCAGTTTTATTAAGGCTTACATGTATGAGACTATTTTCTGCTATACTTAACTAACAACATTGCATACCATTTTTGTAACGATCAAAATCTTACAGGGATCTTGATTCAGTGTCCAAAGCAGTAACATGTTCTGAAAACTGCAGGCATAATTGGGTAGTTTTGTTGTGGTCTTCTCTCTCTTGTAATTCTAATAGAAGGACAAGTTAAATTTGTCATGTTACGAATGTTTGCCAGAAAATGAATATGGCACTTTGAGATATGATGTAGTATCAATAAAGAACTGTACCATTTCATATATATATATCACTCACTGCTTTGAACACTAATTTTGTTCATGCAAAATATGTGTGCATGTGTATATATATATGTGTGTGTGTATGCATAGAAACAGGCACAGTTATATGGTTAATGAGCTTGTTTTACAATATAAAGCACCTTGGGCAAGTCTTTGCTAATGCAGTTCCAGGCTGACCAAAGCCTTTTGAGTGAATGTGGTTGGTAGAAACAGAAAAGATGCTAACTGTATGTATCTGGATGTGTGCATATGCATATATATGTGTGTGTGTGTGTGTGTGTGTCTGCTCTTGATATTCAGTGCTAATTGTCAACAAGTGTCACCATCATAGAAACGGTGTTTGTTTGCAGTTTTTTCTGTGACAAATTGTCTGGACTTGGGAAAAATATCTCCTTACTTTGAAATAGGGTAGGATTGTCATTAGGAAGGGCATCATACTGTACAAAATCCTGCTTTAATGAATTTCATTTAACCTGTTGATGATAACAATACATTTATGTATATATGTCTCTTTGCATGCATGCATGTATGTTTGTGTGTATATATATATATAGGAAAATATCTTACTAGGAAACAGGAAGAGCATCTGACTGTAGAAAATCTGCCTCAGCAAGTTTCATCTGACCCTTGCGAGCATAAAACATTGGATATTAAAATGATGATATATACAGGGTGTGGCAGAAAGGTTGCCCCAATTTCAAAGGTTAATAAAAAACAAACTCATGAAGATACAAGAAAAAAAAACGATGCTGTCCACTCCAGGCCATGGTGGGGACGACCGGAGACAGAAAAAAGAAAAAAAATGGCATTTAATGAACTTCATAAAAATACAGAGTTTTTTCATGCATCTTCATGTGTTTGCTTTCTATTAATCTTTGAAATTGGGGCAACCTTTCTGTGGCACCCTGTATATATATATATATATATATATATATATATATAAATATAATAATACAACGGATATACACGCATATATGTACATACTTACATCTACATGTGTATATAGATGCATATTCGGGTACAGGATGTTAGAAAAATGAACTACAGACAACGGAACAAACACATAGAAAAACAAATACCCACTTGGATTAATTCTTCATCAGCTGTCTCTATTCTAAACTAGGCGTTTCGAAGATAAGGCAACGCGTCCACACACACACACAGTGCCACATGAAAAGCATCTGTGATGGTACCATGTAGAAAGGAACATTCTGTAAAATTGTTGGCATTAGGAAGGACATCTGGCTGTTGAAACATTGCCAAAACGGACAATTGGAGCTTGATGGAGTTCCTCAACTTGCCAGCATCCAACTGATGCCAGCGTGGAAAACAGGTTTTAAATGATGATGATAAATGCGCACATAAACACAGAAGCAAAATTAGTTAACTGTGGTGGTCTACTCTAAAGTATATACATCCATCAATATCCTACTGCAATGTGTTGTGTGTCTGTGTGTATATATGGTCATTACATATTTTTAACTTGTTTTATATATCACTCTGTGTAAAAGTCAGTTTGTCTGGAGCTCTTCCATGGATTTACAATATAGAATTGTGACGAACCATCACTTTGGATCCTGCCACAGGAATCCTTGGAGTTCCTTACTAATCTAAACCAGGGGTTTTCAAACTTTTTGACTTGCGGACCCCTTTATATTTCAGGCTTTACCTTATAAACGCTTCTGAAATTTATACATAAATATTTGCTTAAAATAACATATATTTTTACATTTA
>NC_142949.1:5971500-5984000 GCF_046866305.1 Octopus bimaculoides
GAACATCAATATCTCTCTCGTCTTCCTTCCTGGCGTCGGCCGGCCAACATCGCCGTCGTCGTCGTCGCCTCCTCCTCGCCTCCTCCTCGCCTTTCCGGCGCCATCCAGCCGGTTTCGTAAGCCGCGGCCGGGCCCCCTCGCAATCGTCGGCCCTCTAACAGTGCAGCCTCAGCCGAGCAACGAGCAAGTAGAAGCGGCGGCGTCATCAGCGGTGAACGAAGCCCGCAAATCGTTTCCGCTGTCGTTATGCTTCCTTCTCGTTCTCTCTCTGGCAGCTGCCGACCGCGCAGTTTTCACCCAGCCTGCGTCCGCCCGAATACAGTGGGCTAGGCCGACGGTGCTGCACGCTTTGCGGCTCCACGAACATCAATATCTCTCTCGTCTTCCTTCCTGGCGTCGGCCGGCCAACATCGCCGTCGTCGTCGTCGTCGTCGTCGCCTCCTCCTCGCCTTTCCGGCGCCATCCAGCCGGTTTCGTAAGCCGCGGCCGGGCCCCCTCGCAATCGTCGGCCCTCTAACAGTGCAGCCTCAGCCTCAGCCGAGCAACGAGCAACAAGCAACGAGCAAGTAGCAGCGGTGAACGAGGCCTGCAAATCGTTTCCGCTGTCGTTGTGCTTCCTTCTCGTTCTCTCTCTGGCAGCTGCCGACCGCGCAGTTTTCACCCAGCCTGCGTCCGCCCGAATACAGTGCGCTAGGCCGACGGTGCTGCACGCTTTGCGGCTCCACGAACATCAATATCTCTCTCGTCTTCCTTCCTGGCGTCGGCCGGCCAACATCGCCGTCGTCGCCGTCGCCTCCTCCTCGCCTTTCCGGCGCCATCCAGCCGGTTTCGTAAGCCGCGGCCGGGCCCCCTCGCAATCGTCGGCCCTCTAACAGTGCAGCCTCAGCCGAGCAACGAGCAACGAGCAAGTAGAAGCGGCGTCATCAGCGGTGAACGAAGCCCGCAAATCGTTTCCGCTGTCGTTATGCTTCCTTCTCGTTCTCTCTCTGGCAGCTGCCGACCGCGCAGTTTTCACCCAGCCTGCGTCCGCCCGAATACAGTGCGCTAGGCCGACGGTGCTGCACGCTTTGCGGCTCCACGAACATCAATATCTCTCTCGTCTTCCTTCCTGGCGTCGGCCGGCCAACGTCGTCGCCGTCGCCTCCTCCTCGCCTTTCCGGCGCCATCCAGCCGGTTTCGTAAGCCGCGGCCGGGCCCCCTCGCAATCGTCGGCCCTCTAACAGTGCGGCCTCAGCCGAGCAACGAGCAACGAGCAAGTAGAAGCGGCGGCGGCGTCATCAGCGGTGAACGAAGCCCGCAAATCGTTTCCGCTGTCGTTATGCTTCCTTCTCGTTCTCTCTCTGGCAGCTGCCGACCGCGCAGTTTTCACCCAGCCTGCGTCCGCCCGAATACAGTGCGCTAGGCCGACGGTGCTGCACGCTTTGCGGCTCCACGAACATCAATATCTCTCTCGTCTTCCTTCCTGGCGTCGGCCGGCCAACATCGCCGTCGTCGTCGTCGTCGCCTCCTCCTCGCCTTTCCGGCGCCATCCAGCCGGTTTCGTAAGCCGCGGCCGGGCCTCCTCGCAATCGTCGGCCCTCTAACAGTGCAGCCTCAGCCGAGCAACGAGCAAGTAGAAGCGGCGGCGTCATCAGCGGTGAACGAAGCCCGCAAATCGTTTCCGCTGTCGTTATGCTTCCTTCTCGTTCTCTCTCTGGCAGCTGCCGACCGCGCAGTTTTCACCCAGCCTGCGTCCGCCCGAATACAGTGCGCCGCGTCAGATTCGCTCGCTCGCTCGCCCCGCCGACAGCCGCCTGCCCGCCTGTTCGTGCTGTCACCATCGACCGATCGGTATCCTCCTCCTCCTCGCCGACCCGCGGCCTCGTCGACGTCGTCTTCGAGGACCCGGTCAGGTTACGCCGCTGACCTCGTGTCGCGTCGCCGCCGGCGCGGCGGACGGGCTAGTTGTCGCTTCCCGATCCGCCACAGGCGACGCGACGTCACCGAAAGAGAGCGGTGCTGTGTGTTCGTCCCGCTAGACCGGGACGGATCAACAACCGTGGCTACAACTCCGGGTTTCGCGGCGGTGGTGCCCCCCCCCCGCAATCTCCTCGCGCTCGCCCATCCCGGCATCGTCGTTGCTTTGGCTCGTTCGGCGGCTGCCGACAACGCCGTTTTCGTCATCGCACACACGCTTCTCGTTGACCGCAGCCCGTGCTGTCGCAATCGTTTCGGCTCGCTCGCTTCCCCGCTCGTCGTCCTTCTCGCGTGGCGGCGGCGGCGGCGGCAGCAGCAGCCAGAAACCGCCTCGCTTCTTCAACCCGCACCGGCGCCCGTCCTACCGCAGCGGCCCGGTGTGCGGCAGTCGGATCGCAAACCGTTTCTACTCGGCGAACTCTTTTTCTTCCGTCTGGCGCGCTTTTCCGCTGCTACAGCAGAGCGGCGGATTAGGACGCGTAACGTACGTACGAACGAACGGCTACCGCAGCAGCAGCGGCGGCCGCGATTTTTCAGGCTCCTCCTCCTCCTCCTCTTCGCTTTCGTTTGCTCTCCGCGCGGCGGCGGCGGCGATGGCAGCAGCGGGACTTCCGCCTCGACATCCGCCTCGACTTCCGCTCTCAGCCGACCGACGCGACGGTGACGCTACTACAGCGACGACGACGACGACGACGACGATACCTGGTTGATCCTGCCAGTAGTCATATGCTTGTCTCAAAGCTTAAGCCATGCAAGTGTAAGTTCATGCCGTAAACGAATGGTGAAACCGCGAATGGCTCAGGAACCGGACCTAATCCTCGGGACCGTATTCCTCACCGCGAGGAGAGTGGATAACTGTGGCAATTCTAGAGCTAATACATGCAACCGAAGCCGCGATCGCAGGTCGCACCCGGGCGTCGGGCCGAAAAACGGCTTCCGGCAGCAACAGCGGTCTTCGTCGCCGCAGCGCCTCCGCGTGCTCGGCGTCGTCCCAGCCGCTGCCGGTCGTCGCCGGCGCCCGCTCGGCCGGGTTGGTTCCGGGACTGCTCGCCAGTTCCCGCCGCCGCCGGTCGCGACGATACGGTCGGCCTTCCGCATTGGTCGCGGCGCAAATATTAGACTGAGACCGACGCGTACGGGCCGTCGCAGCAGCCGCCGTCGCCGTGCTTCGCACGCGCGCGGGTCTAGGCGTGCGTCGGCTTCACGCCCCTTCGATTTTGGTGACTCTGGATAACTGTCAGTACGATCGCACGGGCTAGTATCGACTAGCCTTCGCGCGACGGGTCCCCCGCGAGTCCGCCCTATCAACTGTCGACGGCCCGGTAAGTGCCGACCGTGGTGGCAACGGGTAACGGGGAATCAGGGTTCGATTCCGGAGAGGGAGCATGCGAAACGGCTACCACATCCAAGGAAGGCAGCAGGCGCGCAAATTACCCACTCCCGGCACGGGGAGGTAGTGACGAAAAATAACGACGCGGGACTCTGTCGAGGCCCCGCGATCGGAATGAGTACACTTCAAATCCGTTAACGAGGATCGACCGGAGGGCAAGTCTGGTGCCAGCAGCCGCGGTAATTCCAGCTCCGGTAGCGTATATTAAAATTGTTGCGTTTGAAAAGCTCGTAGTCGGAATTCGGGTCTCGAAAACGTGCCCCAGCACGTTCGGGGCGACGGCGCCGTCGCGGGCGTGCCTCGCGCGCGTCCGCTTCGGTCGTCCGTTCGCACTCCCGGCCCTATTCGCCGGTGCGTGCGCGGTCGGGCCGCGGAGCTCTGCGCGCATCGTCGCTGCGACGGTCTCTCCGGTAGCCCGTCACCCGCCTCCGTAGCTTCCGCTTCCGTCCTCTCGGTCGGTCGGTCGGTCGGTCGGCATCGGCATCGGCACGCGATCGTTCGGCCTCGCCGCCGTCGTCGCTGCTGCCGCCGCCGCCGCCGCCGTCTCCTCCGTCGCTTGCGGCGGTACGCGGTGTTTTCGGGGGAAACAAACGGGGGTCGAGCGTCGCCCGGGGCATCGCCGCTCGCACGCGTTTCGGTAGCGCGTCCACCTCCCGGTCGTTTCGGCCCGCACGGTTCCTCCGAGGGTGCTCTTCGCCGAGTGTCCGAGGCGGCCGGTACGTTCACTGTGAAAAAATTAGAGTGCTCAGAGCGAGCCCCGCCGGCTTGCATACGAAAAGCATGGAATGATGGAAAATGGCCTCGTCCGCGCGTCATCCGTCGGTCTCCGTTCACGACGAGGCAATGATCGAAGGGAGCGATCGGGGCCACTCGTATTGCGACGTTAGAGGTGAAATTCTTGGATCGTCGCAAGACGCACTGCAGCGACGGCGTGTGGCAAGCACGTTTTCCTCGATCAAGAGCGAAAGTCGGAGGTTCGAAGACGATCAGATACCGTCGTAGTTCCGACCGTAAACGATGCCGACTGGCGCTCCGCCGGCGTTCGCTTCGATGACCCGGCGGGGAGCCTGCGCGGGAAACCATAGTCGGTTCCGGGGGGAGTATGGTTGCAAAACAGAAACTTAAAGGAATTGACGGAAGGGCACCACCAGGAGTGGAGCCTGCGGCTTAATTTGACTCAACACGGGAAAACTCACCCGGTCCGGACACCGGTAGGATTGACAGATCGATAGCTCTTTCTCGATTCGGTGGGTGGTGGTGCATGGCCGTTCTTAGTTGGTGGAGCGATCCGTCTGGTTGATTCCGATAACGAACGAGACTCCGGCCTGCTAACTAGCGCGTCGATTAGTGCTTTTCCGGTAGCGAGGCGGCGCCGAAGCCATCGTCGGTAGCTCCGCGCGCGGCCCGTGCTTGCCGTTGCCGCCGCTCTCCTTCGCGTCCGGCGCTGCGGCCGCGTCCGGCAACTGCCTTCTTAGCAGCCTTTCGTGCTCCGCTCCTCGCGGGTTGGTGTGCGGGTTGGTCTGGGATGGCGGTTCGCACGCGGCGTGGTTGCGGCGTCGGTTGCGGAGCGGCGGCGGTGACTCGGTCGGCTCGGCCCGCGCGAGCCCGGCGGCGGCACGCCGTCGCGCCCGGGCCAGTCGGTTGGCGAACGCAGCGCTTCTTAGAGGGACGGGCGGCAGAAAGCCGCACGAGGCGGAGCGATAACAGGTCTGTGATGCCCTTAGATGTCCGGGGCCGCACGCGCGCTACACTGGAGGTATCAGCGGGCGCGTCTCCCCCGGCCCGAGAGGGTCGGGAAACCTCTGAACCACCTCCCGTGATAGGGATCGGGGCCTGGAACCAACCCCGTGAACGAGGAATTCCCGGTAGGCGCGGGTCATCAGCCCGCGTCGATCACGTCCCTGCCCTTTGTACACACCGCCCGTCGCTACTACCGATCGAACGGTCCGGTGAGGTCCTCGGATCTGGCCGACGAGTTCGCTTACGCGCGGCGGCGTTCCGCGCCGTCGCCGGCGCGTTCTCTGATGGCCCGGAGAAGACGACCGAACCCGATCGCTTAGAGGAAGTAAAAGTCGTAACAAGGTTTCCGTAGGTGAACCTGCGGAAGGATCATTACCGCAGCAGCAGCAGCAGCAGCCCTGCTCCGCTCCTCCGTCTCCTCCTCCTCCTCCTCGCCTTTCCGGCGCCAGCCAGCCGGTTTCGTAAGTCGCGGCCGGGCCCCCTCGCACTCGTCGGCCCTCTAACAGTGCAGCCTCAGCCTCAGCCGAGCAACGAGCAAGTAGAAGCGGCGGCGTCATCAGCGGTGGACGAAGCCCGCAAATCGTTTCCGCTGTCGTTATGCTTCCTTCTCGTTCTCTCTCTGGCAGCTGCCGACCGCGCAGTTTTCACCCAGCCTGCGTCCGCCCGAATACAGTGCGCTAGGCCGACGGTGCTGCACGCTTTGCGGCTCCACGAACCTCAATATCTCTCTCGCCTCCTCGCCTCCTCCTCGCCTTTCCGGCGCCATCCAGCCGGTTTCGTAAGCCGCGGCCGGGCCCCCTCGCAATCGTCGGCCCTCTAACAGTGCAGCCTCAGCCTCAGCCGAGCAACGAGCAAGTAGAAGCGGCGGCGGCGGCGTCATCAGCGGTGAACGAAGCCCGCAAATCGTTTCCGCTGTCGTTATGCTTCCTTCTCGTTCTCTCTCTGGCAGCTGCCGACCGCGCAGTTTTCACCCAGCCTGCGTCCGCCCGAATACAGTGCGCTAGGCCGACGGTGCTGCACGCTTTGCGGCTCCACGAACATCAATATCTCTCTCGTCTTCCTTCCTGGCGTCGGCCGGCCAACATCGCCGTCGTCGCCGTCGCCTCCTCCTCGCCTTTCCGGCGCCATCCAGCCGGTTTCGTAAGCCGCGGCCGGGCCCCCTCGCAATCGTCGGCCCTCTAACAGTGCAGCCTCAGCCTCAGCCGAGCAACGAGCAAGTAGAAGCGGCGGCGTCATCAGCGGTGAACGAAGCCCGCAAGTCGTTATGCTTCCTTCTCGTTCTCTCTCTGGCAGCTGCCGACCGCGCAGTTTTCACCCAGCCTGCGTCCGCCCGAATACAGTGCGCTAGGCCGACGGTGCTGCACGCTTTGCGGCTCCACGAACATCAATATCTCTCTCGTCTTCCTTCCTGGCGTCGGCCGGCCAACATCGCCGTCGTCGCCGTCGCCTCCTCCTCGCCTTTCCGGCGCCATCCAGCCGGTTTCGTAAGCCGCGGCCGGGCCCCCTCGCAATCGTCGGCCCTCTAACAGTGCAGCCTCAGCCTCAGCCGAGCAACGAGCAAGTAGAAGCGGCGGCGTCATCAGCGGTGAACGAAGCCCGCAAGTCGTTATGCTTCCTTCTCGTTCTCTCTCTGGCAGCTGCCGACCGCGCAGTTTTCACCCAGCCTGCGTCCGCCCGAATACAGTGCGCTAGGCCGACGGTGCTGCACGCTTTGCGGCTCCACGAACATCAATATCTCTCTCGTCTTCCTTCCTGGCGTCGGCCGGCCAACATCGCCGTCGTCGTCGTCGTCGTCGCCTCCTCCTCGCCTTTCCGGCGCCATCCAGCCGGTTTCGTAAGCCGCGGCCGGGCCCCCTCGCAATCGTCGGCCCTCTAACAGTGCAGCCTCAGCCTCAGCCGAGCAACGAGCAAGTAGAAGCGGCGGCGTCATCAGCGGTGAACGAAGCCCGCAAGTCGTTATGCTTCCTTCTCGTTCTCTCTCTGGCAGCTGCCGACCGCGCAGTTTTCACCCAGCCTGCGTCCGCCCGAATACAGTGCGCTAGGCCGACGGTGCTGCACGCTTTGCGGCTCCACGAACATCAATATCTCTCTCGTCTTCCTTCCTGGCGTCGGCCGGCCAACATCGCCGTCGTCGTCGTCGTCGTCGCCTCCTCCTCGCCTTTCCGGCGCCATCCAGCCGGTTTCGTAAGCCGCGGCCGGGCCCCCTCGCAATCGTCGGCCCTCTAACAGTGCAGCCTCAGCCTCAGCCGAGCAACGAGCAAGTAGAAGCGGCGGCGTCATCAGCGGTGAACGAAGCCCGCAAGTCGTTATGCTTCCTTCTCGTTCTCTCTCTGGCAGCTGCCGACCGCGCAGTTTTCACCCAGCCTGCGTCCGCCCGAATACAGTGCGCTAGGCCGACGGTGCTGCACGCTTTGCGGCTCCACGAACATCAATATCTCTCTCGTCTTCCTTCCTGGCGTCGGCCGGCCAACATCGCCGTCGTCGTCGTCGTCGTCGCCTCCTCCTCGCCTTTCCGGCGCCATCCAGCCGGTTTCGTAAGCCGCGGCCGGGCCCCCTCGCAATCGTCGGCCCTCTAACAGTGCAGCCTCAGCCGAGCAACGAGCAACGAGCAAGTAGAAGCGGCGGCGTCATCAGCGGTGAACGAAGCCCGCAAGTCGTTATGCTTCCTTCTCGTTCTCTCTCTGGCAGCTGCCGACCGCGCAGTTTTCACCCAGCCTGCGTCCGCCCGAATACAGTGCGCTAGGCCGACGGTGCTGCACGCTTTGCGGCTCCACGAACATCAATATCTCTCTCGTCTTCCTTCCTGGCGTCGGCCGGCCAACATCGCCGTCGTCGTCGTCGCCTCCTCCTCGCCTTTCCGGCGCCATCCAGCCGGTTTCGTAAGCCGCGGCCGGGCCCCCTCGCAATCGTCGGCCCTCTAACAGTGCAGCCTCAGCCTCAGCCGAGCAACGAGCAAGTAGAAGCGGCGGCGTCATCAGCGGTGAACGAAGCCCGCAAGTCGTTATGCTTCCTTCTCGTTCTCTCTCTGGCAGCTGCCGACCGCGCAGTTTTCACCCAGCCTGCGTCCGCCCGAATACAGTGCGCTAGGCCGACGGTGCTGCACGCTTTGCGGCTCCACGAACATCAATATCTCTCTCGTCTTCCTTCCTGGCGTCGGCCGGCCAACATCGCCGTCGTCGTCGTCGTCGTCGCCTCCTCCTCGCCTTTCCGGCGCCATCCAGCCGGTTTCGTAAGCCGCGGCCGGGCCCCCTCGCAATCGTCGGCCCTCTAACAGTGCAGCCTCAGCCTCAGCCGAGCAACGAGCAAGTAGAAGCGGCGGCGTCATCAGCGGTGAACGAAGCCCGCAAGTCGTTATGCTTCCTTCTCGTTCTCTCTCTGGCAGCTGCCGACCGCGCAGTTTTCACCCAGCCTGCGTCCGCCCGAATACAGTGCGCTAGGCCGACGGTGCTGCACGCTTTGCGGCTCCACGAACATCAATATCTCTCTCGTCTTCCTTCCTGGCGTCGGCCGGCCAACATCGCCGTCGTCGTCGTCGTCGTCGCCTCCTCCTCGCCTTTCCGGCGCCATCCAGCCGGTTTCGTAAGCCGCGGCCGGGCCCCCTCGCAATCGTCGGCCCTCTAACAGTGCAGCCTCAGCCTCAGCCGAGCAACGAGCAAGTAGAAGCGGCGGCGTCATCAGCGGTGAACGAAGCCCGCAAGTCGTTATGCTTCCTTCTCGTTCTCTCTCTGGCAGCTGCCGACCGCGCAGTTTTCACCCAGCCTGCGTCCGCCCGAATACAGTGCGCTAGGCCGACGGTGCTGCACGCTTTGCGGCTCCACGAACATCAATATCTCTCTCGTCTTCCTTCCTTTCCTCGCCTCTGCGTCGGCCAGCATCAGCAGTGCTGGTAGGCGTAGTAGTAGTAGTAGCAAATACCGAAACCCTGGACGGGGGATCACTCGGCTCGTCCGTCGATGAAGAGCGCGGCTATCCGCGTGAACTGATGCGAATTGCAGGACTCAGTGAACATCGACACCTCGAACGCACATTGCGGCCCCGGGATCCCATCGTCCCGGGGCCCCGTCCGGTCGAGAGGCGGTCACGACACGAAAAAGCCGTCCGCCGTTGCAGCAGCAGCAGCGGCGGGGAGTCGGGAGTCGCAGGAAAGGGCGCGCGCCGTGGAAGCGGGCGGGCAGCGTGAACAGCTCGCCTTTCGTTCTCGCTACTGCTTCTGCTTCCGGCACGACTAGCGAGCGCGCGCCGCTCGATCCTCCGTCTCCCGCAATGCCAGACCGTCATCGCTGCGACACCTGCCACGGAGCGGCCGACATGTGCAGTAGCAGCAGGGAACGCACCGTCCGCCGTTCGTGCGCACTCTTCTGCCTGCCGCCCTCGCCGTCGTTGCCTCCTCTTATTACTCCGTGGCGGCCGTTGCCGCCGCCGCCGCAGCCGTCTGCATCTTCGGTCGGTGTTCGCTCTGTGGATCTCGTTTGCGAGCGTTCGTGCAGGCCATCGAAGACGACGACGACGACGACGACGAATCGAATGCGGTTTGCCGCAGCGACGACTTTTTATTTTTTTCTAAGCTGCCCTCGACTCGGACGAGACTACCCGCCGAACTTAAGCATATCGCTAAGCGGAGGAAAAGAAACCAACCGGGATTCCCTAAGTAACGGCGAGTGAACCGGGAGAAGCCCAACGCCGAATCTCGTCGGCCGCGCCGGTCGTCGAGAGCTGTGGCGCAAGGGTCGTACACGGTCGATCGTTTCGCCCGGCTAGGTTCGGAGTCCCCTCGATCGGGGCTGCCCAGAGCGGGTGCCAGGCCCATTCGGAGCCGGCGGCGATCGGCGGTGTTTCTTTTCGGCCCGAGAGTCGGGTTGCTTGGGAACGCAGCCCAAAGCGGGTGGTAAGCTCCATCCAAGGCTAAATACGGGGACGAGTCCGATAGCCGACAAGTACCGCGAGGGAAAGTTGAAAAGAACTTTGGAGAGAGAGTTCAAGAGACCGTGAAACCGCCCAGGGGTAAACGGGTAGGACCGCTCACCGCGATCGCGAGGGGACTCAGTCCGCTGCCACTTTCACCCCCGCCTCCTAAGGCGCCGTCGTCGCCGACGAACGCGTCGGTGGCGGCCGCTCGTTTCCGCGGGCGGTCGTCTGCCGCCTCGTCGGCGCTCGATTTCCGTGGCGCCGGCATCGGACGCACTTCCCCTCCGATCCGTCGTCGCGACCCGTTCCCGTCGGGCCGGTAGGCGCGCGGCGTCCGCAGGTCGCAGACGAGCGCCTCGGCGTCCGGAACCCGTTCACGCGGGGACCGACCGGCGTCGGGATCCACGCGCTTCTCTCGACCGGGCCCGTCGCTCCACGAAAGCGCTGGCACGGCTAACCGACGGAGACGGGCTAACGCACCTCGCCCTCAGCACTCACGACGCAGCGAGTCGCGAAAGCGACGCGGCCGCCCGCCTGCACCTCCTTCTTCTTCTACTACTTCTTCTACTTGCTCCTCGTCTTTGCGCGTGGTGCTACAGCAGCAGGAGCGGTGGTTGTTGGAGGAGTCGGCGGGATCGCCCGAAAAGCCGCCCGCTGCTGCCGGTCAGCGACGAGCATCGGCAACCTACCCGACCCGTCTTGAAACACGGACCGAGGAGTCCCAGTCGACTGCGAGTCGTTGGAGCCTTTCACTTTGCGAACTCCGACGGCACAGCGAAAGCGAGAACGTGACACGTCGCCGCTCGGGGGAAGGGAGTTGGGCCGCTGTCGCAGCAGCCGCCGCAGTTGCTGCCGCCGTCGTCTAATCTCGTCGGTTGCTGCAGCATCAGCGGTGGTGGTGGCGGCGGCTCGCTTCTTTTTTTGTAACACGCGGCGTTTCGAAGTATCGTTCCCGGGTCGGGCCCGCGCGTTCGCGCTCGAAAGCGCGCGTTCACGCTCCGACTCAGGTGTAGCAGGCGGCCGGGGACCCGAAAGATGGCGATCCACGCCCGGTCGGGACGAAGCCAGAGGAAACTCTGGTGGAAGTCCGAAGCGCCTCTGACGTGCAAATCGATCGTCGGAACCGGGTGTAGGGGCGAAAGACCAATCGAGCCGTCTAGTAGCTGGTTCCCTCCGAAGTTTCCCTCAGGATAGCTGGCGCCAGCAGGAGAACGACACGCAATTCCGTCCGGTAAAGCGAACGACTGGAGGCCCCGGGGACGTTGACGGCCTCGATCTACTCTCGAACTCGGAACGGGCGAAACGGGCCGCGCTACTCCTCCTCTCCCGAACGGAGGCGGCCGTTTACGAATCGTTGGGAATAATGATAATTATTTTGCGCGTTTCTTGCGACGAATGCACGGTGCCAAGTGGGCCACTTTTGGTAAGCAGAACTGGTGATGTGGGATGAACCGAACGTCCGGCTAAGGTGCCCTACGCTTCGCCCATTAGATCCCCGAAAGGGTGTCGGTCGATATAGACAGCAGGACGGTGGCCACGGAAGTCGGAATCCGCTCAGGAGTGTGTAACAACTTACCTGCCGAATCGACCGGCCCCGAAAATGGATGGCGCTGGAGCGAGCGACCGATGCCGGACCGGCCGGGCGACAGGTTGCGCGATCGCCGGCGAGGCGACTTTCCGATGCCCGGTCGAGTAGGAGGGCGCCGCGACGTGCATGGAAGCCGCGGGCGCGAGCCCGGGTGAAGCCGACCGCGGGTGCAGATCTCGGTGGTAGTAGCAAATATTCGAACGAGACCTTCGAAGACCGAAGTGGAGAAGGGTTCCGTGCCAACGGCGGTCGAGCACGGGTCAGTCGGTCCTAAGAAGCGGGCGAAAGCTTCCACGAAAGGCGCCGGATCCGTCACGAAAGCGGTTGTAGCAAATATAATAGCAGCAGCAGATGCGGCCGGCCTCGCATCGAAAGGGAATCGGGTTAATATTCCCGAACCCGAACTCGGAGAGTGCTCGTCCGGCGGTGGGAACGCGGCGCGCCGCTCCTAGCAGCGCGTTTGTCGTCGAAGCCGGCGGTCGGGCGAAGCAGCGGCAACGCAAGCGAGCCCGGAGACGTTGCCGGGAGCCCCGGGAAGAGTTCTCTCTTCTTCGTAAAGGACCGCGTCCGTGGAATCGGCTCGTCCGGAGATACGGATATGGTACCTGTAGAGCGCCGCGTCTCGGGCGGCGTCCGGTGCGCTCTCGGCGGCCCTGGAAAATCCGGGTCCGTAACGATTCGCAGCTCTCGAGTCGGTCCGTACCCACCATCCGCAGCAGGTCTCCAAGGTGTACAGCCTCTCGTCGATAGCGCCAATGTAGGTAAGGGAAGTCGGCAAAATGGATCCGTACCTTCGGAAGAAGGATTGGCTCCGAGGACCGGGTCGGTCGGGCCGTGTGTGTCGCTGCGCTCCCGCGCGGCGGTTGCTTCGCCGTTCGCTCGGCGTCGCGCTGCTGCAGCGGGCGCCGGAACACGTCTTCA
>NC_142949.1:5989000-6001500 GCF_046866305.1 Octopus bimaculoides
GCGCTGCGATACGAGCCACGCGGCCGCTACCGTACCCGTGACGGGGCCCGATTCCCGATTCGCGAGTTTGCGGGTCGGGGCCCGGCGGAATAGTCAGGCTCTAGGTGACCCTCATACCCCAAGGGGGTCCAGACTACTATGTAGGGTAGTCGTCGATCGGACGGTCGTACCCTATGACCCGCACCCCGAACCGCAGCCGATTGAAAGGCAGACGGTCGGCCGGCGGCCGGCCGGCCGGGCGCCGCCGCGTACCCGCAGAGCCGATCGAAAGAGGCCGAATTGAGAGCGACGCCTCGGCGGCGGACTGCCGCCGCCGAACCGCCGGCACCGCGATGGAAAGGCCGACGTGTCGGCTGCGATACGAGCCACGCGGCCGGTACCGTACCCGTGAGTTTGCGATCGAAAGCGCTGTCGGCCGGGAGTGTGTGCGGCCTAGCCGGCGGCGGACTAGGCGGACGAGAAGGAAGCGATTGGGAGCGAGCAAAAAGAATGCGGACGCTTCGGCGGCGGACTGCCGCAGGCGAGATGGAAAGGCCGACGTGTCGGCTGCGATACGGGCCGCCAAGGCGGACGAGAAGGAAGAAGGAAGAAGATGAAGAAGCCGAAGCAGCAAGCAAGCAAGCAAGCCGAGCGAGTCGTGGCGGCAGCGAGAAGGAAGCGATTGTGAGCGAGCAAAGAGAATGCGGACGCCTCGGCGGCGGACGGCCGCAGCCGAACCGCCGGTGCGATGGAAAGGCCTACGTATCGGCTGCCTTACGAGCCACGCGGCCGGTAGCGTACCCGTAAGTTGGCGATCGAAAGCGCTGTCGGCCGGGAGTGTGTGCGGCCTAGCCGGCGGACTAGGCGGACGAGAAGGAAGCGATTGGGAGCGAGCAAAAAGAATGCGGACGCTTCGGCGGCGGACTGCCGCCGGCGAGATGGAAAGGCCGACGTGTCGGCTGCGATACGGGCCGCCAAGGCCGCCAAGGCGGACGAGAAGGAAGAAGATGAAGAAGCCGAAGCTGCAGGCCGAGCGAGTCGTGGCGGCAGCGTGAAGGAAGCGATTGTGAGCGAGCAAAGAGAATGCGGACGCCTCGGCGGCGGACGGCCGCAGCCGAACCGCCGGTGCGATGGAAAGGCCTACGTATCGGCTGCCTTACGAGCCACGCGGCCGGTAGCGTACCCGTAAGTTGGCGATCGAAAGCGCTGTCGACCGGGAGTGTGTGTGTCTGTGTGTGTGTGTTACACGGCGGCCAAGGCGGACGAGAAAGAAGAAGAAGAAGAGGAAGAAGCAGCAGCAAGCGGCAGCGAGAGGGAAGCGACTGGCAGCGAGTAAAGAGAATGCGGACGCCTCGGCGGCGGACGGCCGCCGGCTAGATGGAAAAGGCCGACGTGTCGGCGCTGCGATACGAGCCACGCGGCCGCTAGCGTACCCGTTTCGGGGTCCGAGTTCCCGAGTTCGCGAGTTTGCGGCTCGGGGTGCGGTGGGATAGTCACCCTCTAGGTGACCCTCATACCCCAAGGGGGTCCAGACTACTATGTAGGGTAGTCGTCGATCGGACGGTCGTACCCTATGACCCGCACCCCGAACCGCAGCCGATTGAAAGGCAGACGGTCGGCCGGCGGCCGGCCGGCCGGGCGCCGCCGCGTACCCGCAGAGCCGATCGAAAGAGGCCGAATTGAGAGCGACGCCTCGGCGGCGGACTGCCGCCGCCGAACCGCCGGCACCGCGATGGAAAGGCCGACGTGTCGGCTGCGATACGAGCCACGCGGCCGGTACCGTACCCGTGAGTTTGCGATCGAAAGCGCTGTCGGCCGGGAGTGTGTGCGGCCTAGCCGGCGGACTAGGCGGACGAGAAGGAAGCGATTGGGAGCGAGCAAAAAGAATGCGGACGCTTCGGCGGCGGACTGCCGCCGGCGAGATGGAAAGGCCGACGTGTCGGCTGCGATACGGGCCGCCAAGGCCGCCAAGGCGGACGAGAAGGAAGAAGATGAAGAAGCCGAAGCAGCAGGCCGAGCGAGTCGTGGCGGCAGCGTGAAGGAAGCGATTGTGAGCGAGCAAAGAGAATGCGGACGCCTCGGCGGCGGACGGCCGCAGCCGAACCGCCGGTGCGATGGAAAGGCCTACGTATCGGCTGCCTTACGAGCCACGCGGCCGGTAGCGTACCCGTAAGTTGGCGATCGAAAGCGCTGTCGACCGGGAGTGTGTGTGTCTGTGTGTGTGTGTTACACGGCGGCCAAGGCGGACGAGAAAGAAGAAGAAGAAGAGGAAGAGGCAGCAGCAAGCGGCAGCGAGAGGGAAGCGACTGGCAGCGAGTAAAGAGAATGCGGACGCCTCGGCGGCGGACGGCCGCCGGCTAGATGGAAAAGGCCGACGTGTCGGCGCTGCGATACGAGCCACGCGGCCGCTAGCGTACCCGTTTCGGGGTCCGAGTTCCCGAGTTCGCGAGTTTGCGGCTCGGGGTGCGGTGGGATAGTCACCCTCTAGGTGACCCTCATACCCCAAGGGGGTCCAGACTACTATGTAGGGTAGTCGTCGATCGGACGGTCGTACCCTATGACCCGCACCCCGAACCGCAGCCGATTGAAAGGCAGACGGTCGGCCGGCGGCCGGCCGGCCGGGCGCCGCCGCGTACCCGCAGAGCCGATCGAAAGAGGCCGAATTGAGAGCGACGCCTCGGCGGCGGACTGCCGCCGCCGAACCGCCGGCACCGCGATGGAAAGGCCGACGTGTCGGCTGCGATACGAGCCACGCGGCCGGTACCGTACCCGTGAGTTTGCGATCGAAAGCGCTGTCGGCCGGGAGTGTGTGCGGCCTAGCCGGCGGACTAGGCGGACGAGAAGGAAGCGATTGGGAGCGAGCAAAAAGAATGCGGACGCTTCGGCGGCGGACTGCCGCCGGCGAGATGGAAAGGCCGACGTGTCGGCTGCGATACGGGCCGCCAAGGCGGACGAGAAGAAGGAAGAAGATGAAGAAGCCGAAGCAGCAGGCCGAGCGAGTCGTGGCGGCAGCGTGAAGGAAGCGATTGTGAGCGAGCAAAGAGAATGCGGACGCCTCGGCGGCGGACGGCCGCAGCCGAACCGCCGGTGCGATGGAAAGGCCTACGTATCGGCTGCCTTACGAGCCACGCGGCCGGTAGCGTACCCGTAAGTTGGCGATCGAAAGCGCTGTCGGCCGGGAGTGTGTGCGGCCTAGCCGGCGGACTAGGCGGACGAGAAGGAAGCGATTGGGAGCGAGCAAAAAGAATGCGGACGCTTCGGCGGCGGACTGCCGCCGGCGAGATGGAAAGGCCGACGTGTCGGCTGCGATACGGGCCGCCAAGGCCGCCAAGGCGGACGAGAAGGAAGAAGATGAAGAAGCCGAAGCTGCAGGCCGAGCGAGTCGTGGCGGCAGCGTGAAGGAAGCGATTGTGAGCGAGCAAAGAGAATGCGGACGCCTCGGCGGCGGACGGCCGCAGCCGAACCGCCGGTGCGATGGAAAGGCCTACGTATCGGCTGCCTTACGAGCCACGCGGCCGGTAGCGTACCCGTAAGTTGGCGATCGAAAGCGCTGTCGACCGGGAGTGTGTGTGTCTGTGTGTGTGTGTTACACGGCGGCCAAGGCGGACGAGAAAGAAGAAGAAGAAGAGGAAGAAGCAGCAGCAAGCGGCAGCGAGAGGGAAGCGACTGGCAGCGAGTAAAGAGAATGCGGACGCCTCGGCGGCGGACGGCCGCCGGCTAGATGGAAAAGGCCGACGTGTCGGCGCTGCGATACGAGCCACGCGGCCGCTAGCGTACCCGTTTCGGGGTCCGAGTTCCCGAGTTCGCGAGTTTGCGGCTCGGGGTGCGGTGGGATAGTCACCCTCTAGGTGACCCTCATACCCCAAGGGGGTCCAGACTACTATGTAGGGTAGTCGTCGATCGGACGGTCGTACCCTATGACCCGCACCCCGAACCGCAGCCGATTGAAAGGCAGACGGTCGGCCGGCGGCCGGCCGGCCGGGCGCCGCCGCGTACCCGCAGAGCCGATCGAAAGAGGCCGAATTGAGAGCGACGCCTCGGCGGCGGACTGCCGCCGCCGAACCGCCGGCACCGCGATGGAAAGGCCGACGTGTCGGCTGCGATACGAGCCACGCGGCCGGTACCGTACCCGTGAGTTTGCGATCGAAAGCGCTGTCGGCCGGGAGTGTGTGCGGCCTAGCCGGCGGACTAGGCGGACGAGAAGGAAGCGATTGGGAGCGAGCAAAAAGAATGCGGACGCTTCGGCGGCGGACTGCCGCCGGCGAGATGGAAAGGCCGACGTGTCGGCTGCGATACGGGCCGCCAAGGCCGCCAAGGCGGACGAGAAGGAAGAAGATGAAGAAGCCGAAGCAGCAGGCCGAGCGAGTCGTGGCGGCAGCGTGAAGGAAGCGATTGTGAGCGAGCAAAGAGAATGCGGACGCCTCGGCGGCGGACGGCCGCAGCCGAACCGCCGGTGCGATGGAAAGGCCTACGTATCGGCTGCCTTACGAGCCACGCGGCCGGTAGCGTACCCGTAAGTTGGCGATCGAAAGCGCTGTCGACCGGGAGTGTGTGTGTCTGTGTGTGTGTGTTACACGGCGGCCAAGGCGGACGAGAAAGAAGAAGAAGAAGAGGAAGAGGCAGCAGCAAGCGGCAGCGAGAGGGAAGCGACTGGCAGCGAGTAAAGAGAATGCGGACGCCTCGGCGGCGGACGGCCGCCGGCTAGATGGAAAAGGCCGACGTGTCGGCGCTGCGATACGAGCCACGCGGCCGCTAGCGTACCCGTTTCGGGGTCCGAGTTCCCGAGTTCGCGAGTTTGCGGCTCGGGGTGCGGTGGGATAGTCACCCTCTAGGTGACCCTCATACCCCAAGGGGGTCCAGACTACTATGTAGGGTAGTCGTCGATCGGACGGTCGTACCCTATGACCCGCACCCCGAACCGCAGCCGATTGAAAGGCAGACGGTCGGCCGGCGGCCGGCCGGCCGGGCGCCGCCGCGTACCCGCAGAGCCGATCGAAAGAGGCCGAATTGAGAGCGACGCCTCGGCGGCGGACTGCCGCCGCCGAACCGCCGGCACCGCGATGGAAAGGCCGACGTGTCGGCTGCGATACGAGCCACGCGGCCGGTACCGTACCCGTGAGTTTGCGATCGAAAGCGCTGTCGGCCGGGAGTGTGTGCGGCCTAGCCGGCGGACTAGGCGGACGAGAAGGAAGCGATTGGGAGCGAGCAAAAAGAATGCGGACGCTTCGGCGGCGGACTGCCGCCGGCGAGATGGAAAGGCCGACGTGTCGGCTGCGATACGGGCCGCCAAGGCGGACGAGAAGAAGGAAGAAGATGAAGAAGCCGAAGCAGCAGGCCGAGCGAGTCGTGGCGGCAGCGTGAAGGAAGCGATTGTGAGCGAGCAAAGAGAATGCGGACGCCTCGGCGGCGGACGGCCGCAGCCGAACCGCCGGTCCGATGGAAAGGCCTACGTATCGGCTGCCTTACGAGCCACGCGGCCGGTAGCGTACCCGTAATTTGGCGATCGAAAGCGCTGTCGACCGGGAGTGTGTGTGTCTGTGCGTGTGTGTTACACGGCGGCCAAGGCGGACGAGAAAGAAGAAGAAGAAGAGGAAGAAGCAGCAGCAAGCGGCAGCGAGAGGGAAGCGACTGGCAGCGAGTAAAGAGAATGCGGACGCCTCGGCGGCGGACGGCCGCCGGCTAGATGGAAAAGGCCGACGTGTCGGCGCTGCGATACGAGCCACGCGGCCGCTAGCGTACCCGTTTCGGGGTCCGAGTTCCCGAGTTCGCGAGTTTGCGGCTCGGGGTGCGGTGGGATAGTCACCCTCTAGGTGACCCTCATACCCCAAGGGGGTCCAGACTACTATGTAGGGTAGTCGTCGATCGGACGGTCGTACCCTATGACCCGCACCCCGAACCGCAGCCGATTGAAAGGCAGACGGTCGGCCGGCGGCCGGCCGGCCGGGCGCCGCCGCGTACCCGCAGAGCCGATCGAAAGAGGCCGAATTGAGAGCGACGCCTCGGCGGCGGACTGCCGCCGCCGAACCGCCGGCACCGCGATGGAAAGGCCGACGTGTCGGCTGCGATACGAGCCACGCGGCCGGTACCGTACCCGTGAGTTTGCGATCGAAAGCGCTGTCGGCCGGGAGTGTGTGCGGCCTAGCCGGCGGACTAGGCGGACGAGAAGGAAGCGATTGGGAGCGAGCAAAAAGAATGCGGACGCTTCGGCGGCGGACTGCCGCCGGTGAGATGGAAAGGCCGACGTGTCGGCTGCGATACGGGCCGCCAAGGCGGACGAGAAGGAAGAAGATGAAGAAGCCGAAGCAGCAGGCCGAGCGAGTCGTGGCGGCAGCGTTAAGGAAGCGATTGTGAGCGAGCAAAGAGAATGCGGACGCCTCGGCGGCGGACGGCCGCCGCCGAACCGCCGGTTCGATTGAAATGCCGACGTGTCGGCTGCGATACGAGCCACGCGGCCGGTACCGTACCCGTGAGTTTGCGATCGAAAGCGCTGTCGGCCGGGAGTGTGTGTGTCTGTGTGTGTTACACGGCGGCCTAGGCGGACGAGAAAGAAGAAGCAGGCCGAGCGAGTCGTGGCGGCGGCAGCAGCGGCGGAAGTAGCAGCGAGAAGGAAGCGATTGGGAGCGAGCAAAGAGAATGCGTACGCCTCGGCGGCGGACTGCCGCCGCCGAACCGCCGCGGCTCGATGGAAAGGCCGATGTGTCGGCTGCGATACGAACCACGCGGCCGCTAGCGTACCCGTTTCGGGGTCCGAGTTCCCGAGTTCGCGAGTTTGCGGCTCGGGGTGCGGTGGGATAGTCAGCCTCTAGGTGACCCTCATACCCCAAGGGGGTCCAGACTACTATGTAGGGTAGTCGTTGATCGGATGGGTTCGCCGACTGGAAGGAATGTTTTAGCCTCTCATTAATTCCGACGGTCGGACCCGCCTAACCCGCCGCACGATTGCTTTTACACGGCCGGCGTGTCCTCGATTCTTCCGCCGACCACCTCCTCGCCTAGTAGTGAGCTACCTCGCCTTCGCTGACGACGTCGTTCCGCGCCCCGCGCCGCGTCAGATTAGCTCGCTCGCCACGCCGACAGCCGCCTGCCCGCCTGTTCGTGCTGTCACCATCGACCGATCGGTATCCTCCTCTTCCTCGCCTACGCCAAGCACTCCGACCGGAAGGGATATCCTCGCCTCTCCTTTCTACTGACGGTCGGACCCGCTTAACCCGCCGCTCGATTGATTCTACACGGCCGGCGCGTCCACGATTCTTCCGCCGACCACCCGCCCGCCGCCTCGTAACGAGCCCCTCGCCCTCGCTGACGCCGTCGTTCCGCGCCCCGCGCCGCGTCAGATTCGCTCGTTCGCCCGCCGACAGCCGCCTGCCCGCCTGTTCGTGCTGTCACCATCGACCGATCGGTATCCTCCTCCTCTTCCTCGCCTACGCCAAGCACTCCGACCGGAAGGGATATCCTCGCCTCTCCTTTCTGCTGACGGTCGGACCCGCTTAACCCGCCGCTCGATTGATTCTACACGGCCGGCGCGTGCACGATTCTTCCGCCGACCACCCGCCCGCCGCCTCGTAACGAGCCCCTCGCCCTCGCTGACGCCGTCGTTCCGCGCCCCGCGCCGCGTCAGATTCGCTCGTTCGCCCGCCGACAGCCGCCTGCCCGCCTGTTCGTGCTGTCACCATCGACCGATCGGTATCCTCCTCCTCCTCTTCCTCGCCTACGCCAAGCACTCCGACCGGAAGGGATATCCTCGCCTCTCCTTTCTGCTGACGGTCGGACCCACTTAACCCGCCGCTCGATTGATTCTACACGGCCCTCTAACAGTGCAGCCTCAGCCGAGCAACGAGCAACGAGCAAGTAGAAGCGGCGGCGTCATCAGCGGTGAACGAAGCCCGCAAATCGTTTCCGCTGTCGTTATGCTTCCTTCTCGTTCTCTCTCTGGCAGCTGCCGACCGCGCAGTTTTCACCCAGCCTGCGTCCGCCCGAATACAGTGCGCTAGGCCGACGGTGCTGCACGCTTTGCGGCTCCACGAACATCAATATCTCTCTCGTCTTCCTTCCTGGCGTCGGCCGGCCAACATCGCCGTCGTCGTCGTCGCCTCCTCCTCGCCTTTCCGGCGCCATCCAGCCGGTTTCGTAAGCCGCGGCCGGGCCCCCTCGCAATAGTCGGCCCTCTAACAGTGCAGCCTCAGCCTCAGCCGAGCAACGAGCAACAAGCAACGAGCAAGTAGAAGCGGTGAACGAGGCCTGCAAATCGTTTCCGCTGTCGTTGTGCTTCCTTCTCGTTCTCTCTCTGGCAGCTGCCGACCGCGCAGTTTTCACCCAGCCTGCGTCCGCCCGAATACAGTGCGCTAGGCCGACGGTGCTGCACGCTTTGCGGCTCCACGAACATCAATATCTCTCTCGTCTTCCTTCCTGGCGTCGGCCGGCCAACATCGCCGTCGTCGTCGCCTCCTCCTCGCCTTTCCGGCGCCATCCAGCCGGTTTCGTAAGCCGCGGCCGGGCCCCCTCGCAATCGTCGGCCCTCTAACAGTGCAGCCTCAGCCGAGCAACGAGCAACGAGCAAGTAGAAGCGGCGGCGTCATCAGCGGTGAACGAAGCCCGCAAATCGTTTCCGCTGTCGTTATGCTTCCTTCTCGTTCTCTCTCTGGCAGCTGCCGACCGCGCAGTTTTCAACCAGCCTGCGTCCGCCCGAATACAGTGCGCCGCGTCAGATTCGCTCGCTCGCTCGCTCGCTCGCTCGCCCCGCCGACAGCCGCCTGCCCGCCTGTTCGTGCTGTCACCATCGACCGATCGGTATCCTCCTCCTCCTCTTCCTCGCCTACGCCAAGCACTCCGACCGGAAGGGATATCCTCGCCTCTCCTTTCTGCTGACGGTCGGACCCACTTAACCCGCCGCTCGATTGATTCTACACGGCCGGCGCGTCCACGATTCTTCCGCCGACCACCCGCCCGCCGCCTCGTAACGAGCCCCTCGCCCTCGCTGACGCCGTCGTTCCGCGCCCCGCGCCGCGTCAGATTCGCTCGTTCGCCCGCCGACAGCCGCCTGCCCGCCTGTTCGTGCTGTCACCATCGACCGATCGGTATCCTCCTCCTCTTCCTCGCCTACGCCAAGCACTCCGACCGGAAGGGATATCCTCGCCTCTCCTTTCTGCTGACGGTCGGACCCGCTTAACCCGCCGCTCGATTGATTCTACACGGCCGGCGCGTGCACGATTCTTCCGCCGACCACCCGCCCGCCGCCTCGTAACGAGCCCCTCGCCCTCGCTGACGCCGTCGTTCCGCGCCCCGCGCCGCGTCAGATTCGCTCGTTCGCCCGCCGACAGCCGCCTGCCCGCCTGTTCGTGCTGTCACCATCGACCGATCGGTATCCTCCTCCTCCTCTTCCTCGCCTACGCCAAGCACTCCGACCGGAAGGGATATCCTCGCCTCTCCTTTCTGCTGACGGTCGGACCCACTTAACCCGCCGCTCGATTGATTCTACACGGCCCTCTAACAGTGCAGCCTCAGCCGAGCAACGAGCAACGAGCAAGTAGAAGCGGCGGCGTCATCAGCGGTGAACGAAGCCCGCAAATCGTTTCCGCTGTCGTTATGCTTCCTTCTCGTTCTCTCTCTGGCAGCTGCCGACCGCGCAGTTTTCACCCAGCCTGCGTCCGCCCGAATACAGTGCGCTAGGCCGACGGTGCTGCACGCTTTGCGGCTCCACGAACATCAATATCTCTCTCGTCTTCCTTCCTGGCGTCGGCCGGCCAACATCGCCGTCGTCGTCGTCGCCTCCTCCTCGCCTTTCCGGCGCCATCCAGCCGGTTTCGTAAGCCGCGGCCGGGCCCCCTCGCAATAGTCGGCCCTCTAACAGTGCAGCCTCAGCCTCAGCCGAGCAACGAGCAACAAGCAACGAGCAAGTAGAAGCGGTGAACGAGGCCTGCAAATCGTTTCCGCTGTCGTTGTGCTTCCTTCTCGTTCTCTCTCTGGCAGCTGCCGACCGCGCAGTTTTCACCCAGCCTGCGTCCGCCCGAATACAGTGCGCTAGGCCGACGGTGCTGCACGCTTTGCGGCTCCACGAACATCAATATCTCTCTCGTCTTCCTTCCTGGCGTCGGCCGGCCAACATCGCCGTCGTCGTCGCCTCCTCCTCGCCTTTCCGGCGCCATCCAGCCGGTTTCGTAAGCCGCGGCCGGGCCCCCTCGCAATCGTCGGCCCTCTAACAGTGCAGCCTCAGCCGAGCAACGAGCAACGAGCAAGTAGAAGCGGCGGCGTCATCAGCGGTGAACGAAGCCCGCAAATCGTTTCCGCTGTCGTTATGCTTCCTTCTCGTTCTCTCTCTGGCAGCTGCCGACCGCGCAGTTTTCAACCAGCCTGCGTCCGCCCGAATACAGTGCGCCGCGTCAGATTCGCTCGCTCGCTCGCTCGCTCGCTCGCCCCGCCGACAGCCGCCTGCCCGCCTGTTCGTGCTGTCACCATCGACCGATCGGTATCCTCCTCCTCCTCGCCGACCCGCGGCCTCGTCGACGTCGTCTTCGAGGACCCGGTCAGGTTACGCCGCTGACCTCGTGTCGCGTCGCCGCCGGCGCGGCGGACGGGCTAGTTGTCGCTTCCCGATCCGCCACAGGCGACGCGACGTCACCGAAAGAGAGCGGTGCTGTGTGTTCGTCCCGCTAGACCGGGACGGATCAACAACCGTGGCTACAACTCCGGGTTTCGCGGCGGTGGTGCCCCCCCCCGCAATCTCCTCGCGCTCGCCCATCCCGGCATCGTCGTTGCTTTGGCTCGTTCGGCGGCTGCCGACAACGCCGTTTTCGTCATCGCACACACGCTTCTCGTTGACCGCAGCCCGTGCTGTCGCAATCGTTTCGGCTCGCTCGCTTCCCCGCTCGTCGTCCTTCTCGCGTGGCGGCGGCGGCGGCGGCAGCAGCAGCCAGAAACCGCCTCGCTTCTTCAACCCGCACCGGCGCCCGTCCTACCGCAGCGGCCCGGTGTGCGGCAGTCGGATCGCAAACCGTTTCTACTCGGCGAACTCTTTTTCTTCCGTCTGGCGCGCTTTTCCGCTGCTACAGCAGAGCGGCGGATTAGGACGCGTAACGTACGTACGTACGAACGAACGGCTACCTCCTCCTCCTCCTCCTCCTCCTCTTCGCTTTCGTTTGCTCTCCGCGCGGCGGCGGCGGCGATGGCAGCAGCGGGACTTCCGCCTCGACATCCGCCTCGACTTCCGCTCTCAGCCGACCGACGCGACGGTGACGCTACGCTACTACAGCGACGACGACGACGACGACGACGATACCTGGTTGATCCTGCCAGTAGTCATATGCTTGTCTCAAAGCTTAAGCCATGCAAGTGTAAGTTCATGCCGTAAACGAATGGTGAAACCGCGAATGGCTCAGGAACCGGACCTAATCCTCGGGACCGTATTCCTCACCGCGAGGAGAGTGGATAACTGTGGCAATTCTAGAGCTAATACATGCAACCGAAGCCGCGATCGCAGGTCGCACCCGGGCGTCGGGCCGAAAAACGGCTTCCGGCAGCAGCAGCGGTCTTCGTCGCCGCAGCGCCTCCGCGTGCTCGGCGTCGTCCCAGCCGCTGCCGGTTGTCGCCGGCGCCCGCTCGGCCGGGTTGGTTCCGGGACTGCTCGCCAGTTCCCGCCGCCGCCGGTCGCGACGATACGGTCGGCCTTCCGCATTGGTCGCGGCGCAAATATTAGACTGAGACCGACGCGTACGGGCCGTCGCAGCAGCCGCCGTCGCCGTGTTTCGCACGCGCGCGGGTCTAGGCGTGCGTCGGCTTCACGCCCCTTCGATTTTGGTGACTCTGGATAACTGTCAGTACGATCGCACGGGCTAGTATCGACGGGTCCCCCGCGAGTCCGCCCTATCAACTGTCGACGGCCCGGTAAGTGCCGACCGTGGTGGCAACGGGTAACGGGGAATCAGGGTTCGATTCCGGAGAGGGAGCATGCGAAACAGCTACCACATCCAAGGAAGGCAGCAGGCGCGCAAATTACCCACTCCCGGCACGGGGAGGTAGTGACGAAAAATAACGACGCGGGACTCTGTCGAGGCCCCGCGATCGGAATGAGTACACTTCAAATCCGTTAACGAGGATCGACCGGAGGGCAAGTCTGGTGCCAGCAGCCGCGGTAATTCCAGCTCCGGTAGCGTATATTAAAATTGTTGCGTTTGAAAAGCTCGTAGTCGGAATTCGGGTCTCGAAAACGTGCCCCAGCACGTTCGGAGCGACGGCGCCGTCGCGGGCGTGCCTCGCGCGCGTCCGCTTCGGTCGTCCGTTCGCACTCCCGGCCCTATTCGCCGGTGCGTGAGCGGTCGGGCCGCGGAGCTCTGCGCGCATCGTCGCTGCGACGGTCTCTCCGGTAGCCCGTCACCCGCCTCCGTAGCTTCCGCTTCCGTCCTCTCGGTCGGTCGGTCGGTCGGTCGGCATCGGCACGCGATCGTTCGGCCTCGCCGCCGTCGTCGCTGCTGCCGCCGCCGTCTCCTCCGTCGCTTGCGGCGGTACGCGGTGTTCGGGGGAAACAAACG
>NC_142949.1:6003887-6053887 GCF_046866305.1 Octopus bimaculoides
GCCGACAGCCGCCTGCCCGCCTGTTCGTGCTGTCACCATCGACCGATCGGTATCCTCCACCTCCTCTTCCTCGCCTACGCCAAGCACTCCGACCGGAAGGGATGTCCTCGCCTCTCCTTTCTGCTGACGGTCGGACCCGCTTAACCCGCCGCTCGATTGATTCTACACGGCCGGCGCGTCCACGATTCTTCCGCCGACCACCCGCCCGCCGCCCCGTAACGAGCCCCTCGCCCTCGCTGACGCCGTCGTTCCGCGCCCCGCGCCGCGTCAGTTTCGCTCGTTCGCCCGCCGACAGCCGCCTGCCCGCCTGTTCGTGCTGTCACCATCGACCGATCGGTATCCTCCTCTTCCTCGCCTACGCCAAGCACTCCGACCGGAAGGGATGTCCTCGCCTCTCCTTTCTGCTGACGGTCGGACCCGCTTAACCCGCCGCTCGATTGATTCTACACGGCCGGCGCGTCCACGATTCTTCCGCCGACCACCCGCCCGCCGCCCCGTAACGAGCCCCTCGCCCTCGCTGACGCCGTCGTTCCGCGCCCCGCGCCGCGTCAGTTTCGCTCGTTCGCCCGCCGACAGCCGCCTGCCCGCCTGTTCGTGCTGTCACCATCGACCGATCGGTATCCTCCTCTTCCTCGCCTACGCCAAGCACTCCGACCGGAAGGGATGTCCTCGCCTCTCCTTTCTGCTGACGGTCGGACCCGCTTAACCCGCCGCTCGATTGATTCTACACGGCCGGCATGTCCACGATTCTTCCGCCGACCACCCGCCCGCCGCCTCGTAACGAGCCCCTCGCCCTCGCTGACGCCGTCGTTCCGCGCCCCGCGCCGCGTCAGATTCGCTCGTTCGCCCGCCGACAGCCGCCTGCCCGCCTGTTCGTGCTGTCACCATCGACCGATCGGTATCCCCCTCCTCCTCTTCCTCGCCTACGCCAAGCACTCCGACCGGAAGGGATGTCCTCGCCTCTCCTTTCTGCTGACGGTCGGACCCGCTTAACCCGCCGCTCGATTGATTCTACACGGCCGGCGCGTCCACGATTCTTCCGCCGACCACCCGCCCGCCGCCTCGTAACGAGCCCCTCGCCCTCGCTGACGCCGTCGTTCCGCGCCCCGCGCCGCGTCAGTTTCGCTCGTTCGCCCGCCGACAGCCGCCTGCCCGCCTGTTCGTGCTGTCACCATCGACCGATCGGTATCCTCCTACTCCTCTTCCTCGCCTACGCCAAGCACTCCGACCGGAAGGGATGTCCTCGCCTCTCCTTTCTGCTGACGGTCGGACCCGCTTAACCCGCCGCTCGATTGATTCTACACGGCCGGCGCGTCCACGATTCTTCCGCCGACCACCCGCCCGCCGCCTCGTAACGTGCCCCTCGCCCTCGCTGACGCCGTCGTTCCGCGCCCCGCGCCGCGTCAGATTCGCTCGTTCGCCCGCCGACAGCCGCCTGCCCGCCTGTTCGTGCTGTCACGATCGACCGATCGGTATCCTCCTCCTCCCCTTCGTCGCCAACGCCAAGCACTCTGACCGGAAGGGATGTCCTCGCCTCTCCTTTCTGCTGACGGTCGGACCCGCTTAACCCGCCGCTCGATTGATTCTACACGGCCGGCGCGTCCACGATTCTTCCGCCGACCACCCGCCCGCCGCCTCTTAACGAGCCCCTCGCCCTCGCTGACGCCGTCGTTCCGCGCCCCGCGCCGCGTCAGATTCGCTCGTTCGCCCGCCGACAGCCGCCTGCCCGCCTGTTCGTGCTGTCACGATCGACCGATCGGTATCCTCCACCTCCTCTTCCTCGCCTACGCCAAGCACTCCGACCGGAAGGGATGTCCTCGCCTCTCCTTTCTGCTGACGGTCGGACCCGCTTAACCCGCCGCTCGATTGATTCTACACGGCCGGCGCGTCCACGATTCTTCCGCCGACCACCCGCCCGCCGCCTCGTAACGAGCCCCTCGCCCTCGCTGACGCCGTCGTTCCGCGCCCCGCGCCGCGTCAGTTTCGCTCGTTCGCCCGCCGACAGCCGCCTGCCCGCCTGTTCGTGCTGTCACCATCGACCGATCGGTATCCTCCTCTTCCTCGCCTACGCCAAGCACTCCGACCGGAAGGGATGTCCTCGCCTCTCCTTTCTGCTGACGGTCGGACCCGCTTAACCCGCCGCTCGATTGATTCTACACGGCCGGCGCGTCCACGATTCTTCCGCCGACCACCCGCCCGCCGCCTCGTAACGAGCCCCTCGCTCTCGCTGACGCCGTCGTTCCGCGCCCCGCGCCGCGTCAGATTCGCTCGTTCGCCCGCCGACAGCCGCCTGCCCGCCTGTTCGTGCTGTCACCATCGACCGATCGGTATCCTCCTACTCCTCTTCCTCGCCTACGCCAAGCACTCCGACCGGAAGGGATGTCCTCGCCTCTCCTTTCTGCTGACGGTCGGACCCGCTTAACCCGCCGCTCGATTGATTCTACACGGCCGGCGCGTCCACGATTCTTCCGCCGACCACCCGCCCGCCGCCTCGTAACGAGCCCCTCGCCCTCGCTGACGCCGTCGTTCCGCGCCCCGCGCCGCGTCAGATTCGCTCGTTCGCCCGCCAACAGCCGCCTGCCCGCCTGTTCGTGCTGTCACCATCGACCGATCGGTATCCTCCTACTCCTCTTCCTCGCCTACGCCAAGCACTCCGACCGGAAGGGATGTCCTCGCCTCTCCTTTCTGCTGACGGTCGGACCCGCTTAACCCGCCGCTCGATTGATTCTACACGGCCGGCGCGTCCACGATTCTTCCGTCGCCCACCCGCCCGCCGCCTCGTAACGAGCCCCTCGCCCTCGCTGACGCCGTCGTTCCGCGCCCCGCGCCGCGTCAGATTCGCTCGTTCGCCCGCCGACAGCCGCCTGCCCGCCTGTTCGTGCTGTCACCATCGACCGATCGGTATCCTCCTCCTCCTCTTCGTCGCCTACGCCAAGCACTCTGACCGGAAGGGATGTCCTCGCCTCTCCTTTCTGCTGACGGTCGGACCCGCTTAACCCGCCGCTCGATTGATTCTACACGGCCGGCATGTCCACGATTCTTCCGCCGACCACCCGCCCGCCGCCTCGTAACGAGCCCCTCGCCCTCGCTGACGCCGTCGTTCCGCGCCCCGCGCCGCGTCAGATTCGCTCGTTCGCCCGCCGACAGCCGCCTGCCCGCCTGTTCGTGCTGTCACCATCGACCGATCGGTATCCTCCTCCTCCTCTTCCTCGCCTACGCCAAGCACTCCGACCGGAAGGGATGTCCTCGCCTCTCCTTTCTGCTGACGGTCGGACCCGCTTAACCCGCCGCTCGATTGATTCTACACGGCCGGCGCGTCCACGATTCTTCCGCCGACCACCCGCCCGCCGCCTCGTAACGAGCCCCTCGCCCTCGCTGACGCCGTCGTTCCGCGCCCCGCGCCGCGTCAGTTTCGCTCGTTCGCCCGCCGACAGCCGCCTGCCCGCCTGTTCGTGCTGTCACCATCGACCGATCGGTATCCTCCTCTTCCTCGCCTACGCCAAGCACTCCGACCGGAAGGGATGTCCTCGCCTCTCCTTTCTGCTGACGGTCGGACCCGCTTAACCCGCCGCTCGATTGATTCTACACGGCCGGCGCGTCCACGATTCTTCCGTCGCCCACCCGCCCGCCGCCTCGTAACGAGCCCCTCGCCCTCGCTGACGCCGTCGTTCCGCGCCCCGCGCCGCGTCAGATTCGCTCGTTCGCCCGCCGACAGCCGCCTGCCCGCCTGTTCGTGCTGTCACCATCGACCGATCGGTATCCTCCTCCTCCTCTTCCTCGCCTACGCCAAGCACTCCGACCGGAAGGGATGTCCTCGCCTCTCCTTTCTGCTGACGGTCGGACCCGCTTAACCCGCCGCTCGATTGATTCTACACGGCCGGCGCGTCCACGATTCTTCCGCCGACCACCCGCCCGCCGCCTCGTAACGAGCCACTCGCCCTCGCTGACGCCGTCGTTCCGCGCCCCGAGCCGCGTCAGATTCGCTCGTTCGCCCGCCGACAGCCGCCTGCCCGCCTGTTCGTGCTGTCACCATCGACCGATCGGTATCCTCCTCTTCCTCGCCTACGCCAAGCACTCCGACCGGAAGGGATGTCCTCGCCTCTCCTTTCTGCTGACGGTCGGACCCGCTTAACCCGCCGCTCGATTGATTCTACACGGCCGGCGCGTCCACGATTCTTCCGCCGACCACCCGCCCGCCGCCTCGTAACGAGCCCCTCGCTCTCGCTGACGCCGTCGTTCCGCGCCCCGCGCCGCGTCAGATTCGCTCGTTCGCCCGCCGACAGCCGCCTGCCCGCCTGTTCGTGCTGTCACCATCGACCGATCGGTATCCTCCTACTCCTCTTCCTCGCCTACGCCAAGCACTCCGACCGGAAGGGATGTCCTCGCCTCTCCTTTCTGCTGACGGTCGGACCCGCTTAACCCGCCGCTCGATTGATTCTACACGGCCGGCGCGTCCACGATTCTTCCGCCGACCACCCGCCCGCCGCCTCGTAACGAGCCCCTCGCCCTCGCTGACGCCGTCGTTCCGCGCCCCGCGCCGCGTCAGTTTCGCTCGTTCGCCCGCCGACAGCCGCCTGCCCGCCTGTTCGTGCTGTCACCATCGACCGATCGGTATCCTCCTACTCCTCTTCCTCGCCTACGCCAAGCACTCCGACCGGAAGGGATGTCCTCGCCTCTCCTTTCTGCTGACGGTCGGACCCGCTTAACCCGCCGCTCGATTGATTCTACACGGCCGGCGCGTCCACGATTCTTCCGCCGACCACCCGCCCGCCGCCTCGTAACGAGCCCCTCGCCCTCGCTGACGCCGTCGTTCCGCGCCCCGCGCCGCGTCAGATTCGCTCGTTCGCCCGCCGACAGCCGCCTGCCCGCCTGTTCGTGCTGTCACCATCGACCGATCGGTATCCTCCCCCTCCTCTTCCTCGCCTACGCCAAGCACTCCGACAGGAAGGGATGTCCTCGCCTCTCCTTTCTGCTGACGGTCGGACCCGCTTAACCCGCCGCTCGATTGATTCTACACGGCCGGCGCGTCCACGATTCTTCCGTCGCCCACCCGCCCGCCGCCTCGTAACGAGCCCCTCGCCCTCGCTGACGCCGTCGTTCCGCGCCCCGCGCCGCGTCAGATTCGCTCGTTCGCCCGCCGACAGCCGCCTGCCCGCCTGTTCGTGCTGTCACCATCGACCGATCGGTATCCTCCTACTCCTCTTCCTCGCCTACGCCAAGCACTCCGACCGGAAGGGATGTCCTCGCCTCTCCTTTCTGCTGACGGTCGGACCCGCTTAACCCGCCGCTCGATTGATTCTACACGGCCGGCGCGTCCACGATTCTTCCGTCGCCCACCCGCCCGCCGCCTCGTAACGAGCCCCTCGCCCTCGCTGACGCCGACGTTCCGCGCCCCGCGCCGCGTCAGATTCGCTCGTTCGCCCGCCGACAGCCGCCTGCCCGCCTGTTCGTGCTGTCACCATCGACCGATCGGTATCCTCCACCTCCTCTTCGTCGCCTACGCCAAGCACTCTGACCGGAAGGGATGTCCTCGCCTCTCCTTTCTGCTGACGGTCGGACCCGCTTAACCCGCCGCTCGATTGATTCTACACGGCCGGCGCGTCCACGATTCTTCCGTCGCCCACCCGCCCGCCGCCTCGTAACGAGCCCCTCGCCCTCGCTGACGCCGTCGTTCCGCGCCCCGCGCCGCGTCAGATTCGCTCGTTCGCCCGCCGACAGCCGCCTGCCCGCCTGTTCGTGCTGTCACCATCGACCGATCGGTATCCTCCACCTCCTCTTCCTCGCCTACGCCAAGCACTCCGACCGGAAGGGATGTCCTCGCCTCTCCTTTCTGCTGACGGTCGGACCCGCTTAACCCGCCGCTCGATTGATTCTACACGGCCGGCGCGTCCACGATTCTTCCGCCGACCACCCGCCCGCCGCCTCGTAACGAGCCCCTCGCCCTCGCTGACGTCGTCGTTTCGCGCCCCGCGCCGCGTCAGATTCGCTCGTTCGCCCGCCGACAGCCGCCTGCCCGCCTGTTCGTGCTGTCACCATCGACCGATCGGTATCCTCCTCTTCCTCGCCTACGCCAAGCACTCCGACCGGAAGGGATGTCCTCGCCTCTCCTTTCTGCTGACGGTCGGACCCGCTTAACCCGCCGCTCGATTGATTCTACACGGCCGGCGCGTCCACGATTCTTCCGCCGACCACCCGCCCGCCGCCTCGTAACGAGCCCCTCGCCCTCGCTGACGCCGTCGTTCCGCGCCCCGCGCCGCGTCAGTTTCGCTCGTTCGCCCGCCGACAGCCGCCTGCCCGCCTGTTCGTGCTGTCACCATCGACCGATCGGTATCCTCCTACTCCTCTTCCTCGCCTACGCCAAGCACTCCGACCGGAAGGGATGTCCTCGCCTCTCCTTTCTGCTGACGGTCGGACCCGCTTAACCCGCCGCTCGATTGATTCTACACGGCCGGCGCGTCCACGATTCTTCCGCCGACCACCCGCCCGCCGCCTCGTAACGAGCCCCTCGCCCTCGCTGACGCCGTCGTTCCGCGCCCCGCGCCGCGTCAGATTCGCTCGTTCGCCCGCCGACAGCCGCCTGCCCGCCTGTTCGTGCTGTCACCATCGACCGATCGGTATCCTCCTACTCCTCTTCCTCGCCTACGCCAAGCACTCCGACCGGAAGGGATGTCCTCGCCTCTCCTTTCTGCTGACGGTCGGACCCGCTTAACCCGCCGCTCGATTGATTCTACACGGCCGGCGCGTCCACGATTCTTCCGTCGCCCACCCGCCCGCCGCCTCGTAACGAGCCCCTCGCCCTCGATGACGCCGTCGTTCCGCGCCCCGCGCCGCGTCAGATTCGCTCGTTCGCCCGCCGACAGCCGCCTGCCCGCCTGTTCGTGCTGTCACCATCGACCGATCGGTATCCTCCCCCTCCTCTTCGTCGCCTACGCCAAGCACTCTGACCGGAAGGGATGTCCTCGCCTCTCCTTTCTGCTGACGGTCGGACCCGCTTAACCCGCCGCTCGATTGATTCTACACGGCCGGCGCGTCCACGATTCTTCCGTCGCCCACCCGCCCGCCGCCTCGTAACGAGCCCCTCGCCCTCGCTGACGCCGTCGTTCCGCGCCCCGCGCCGCGTCAGATTCGCTCGTTCGCCCGCCGACAGCCGCCTGCCCGCCTGTTCGTGCTGTCACCATCGACCGATCGGTATCCTCCCCCTCCTCTTCGTCGCCTACGCCAAGCACTCTGACCGGAAGGGATGTCCTCGCCTCTCCTTTCTGCTGACGGTCGGACCCGCTTAACCCGCCGCTCGATTGATTCTACACGGCCGGCGCGTCCACGATTTTTCCGCCGACCACCCGCCCGCCGCCTCGTAACGAGCCCCTCGCCCTCCCTGACGCCGTCGTTCCGCGCCCCGCGCCGCGTCAGATTCGCTCGTTCGCCCGCCGACAGCCGCCTGCCCGCCTGTTCGTGCTGTCACCATCGACCGATCGGTATCCTCCTACTCCTCTTCCTCGCCTACGCCAAGCACTCCGACCGGAAGGGATGTCCTCGCCTCTCCTTTCTGCTGACGGTCGGACCCGCTTAACCCGCCGCTCGATTGATTTCTACACGGCCGGCGCGTCCACGATTCTTCCGCCGACCACCCGCCCGCCGCCTCGTAACGAGCCCCTCGCCCTCGCTGACGCCGTCTTTCCGCGCCCCGCGCCGCGTCAGATTCGCTCGTTCGCCCGCCGACAGCCGCCTGCCCGCCTGTTCGTGCTGTCACCATCGACCGATCGGTATCCTCCCCCTCCTCTTCCTCGCCTACGCCAAGCACTCCGACCGGAAGGGATGTCCTCGCCTCTCCTTTCTGCTGACGGTCGGACCCGCTTAACCCGCCGCTCGATTGATTCTACACGGCCGGCGCGTCCACGATTCTTCCGTCGCCCACCCGCCCGCCGCCTCGTAACGAGCCCCTCGCCCTCGCTGACGCCGTCGTTCCGCGCCCCGCGCCGCGTCAGATTCGCTCGTTCGCCCGCCGACAGCCGCCTGCCCGCCTGTTCGTGCTGTCACCATCGACCGATCGGTATCCTCCTCCTCCTCTTCGTCGCCTACGCCAAGCACTCTGACCGGAAGGGATGTCCTCGCCTCTCCTTTCTGCTGACGGTCGGACCCGCTTAACCCGCCGCTCGATTGATTCTACACGGCCGGCATGTCCACGATTCTTCCGCCGACCACCCGCCCGCCGCCTCGTAACGAGCCCCTCGCCCTCGCTGACGCCGTCGTTCCGCGCCCCGCGCCGCGTCAGATTCGCTCGTTCGCCCGCCGACAGCCGCCTGCCCGCCTGTTCGTGCTGTCACCATCGACCGATCGGTATCCTCCCCCTCCTCTTCGTCGCCTACGCCAAGCACTCTGACCGGAAGGGATGTCCTCGCCTCTCCTTTCTGCTGACGGTCGGACCCGCTTAACCCGCCGCTCGATTGATTCTACACGGCCGGCGCGTCCACGATTCTTCCGTCGCCCACCCGCCCGCCGCCTCGTAACGAGCCCCTCGCCCTCGCTGACGCCGTCGTTCCGCGCCCCGCGCCGCGTCAGATTCGCTCGTTCGCCCGCCGACAGCCGCCTGCCCGCCTGTTCGTGCTGTCACCATCGACCGATCGGTATCCTCCCCCTCCTCTTCGTCGCCTACGCCAAGCACTCTGACCGGAAGGGATGTCCTCGCCTCTCCTTTCTGCTGACGGTCGGACCCGCTTAACCCGCCGCTCGATTGATTCTACACGGCCGGCGCGTCCACGATTCTTCCGCCGACCACCCGCCCGCCGCCTCGTAACGAGCCCCTCGCCCTCGCTGACGCCGTCGTTCCGCGCCCCGCGCCGCGTCAGATTCGCTCGTTCGCCCGCCAACAGCCGCCTGCCCGCCTGTTCGTGCTGTCACCATCGACCGATCGGTATCCTCCTACTCCTCTTCCTCGCCTACGCCAAGCACTCCGACCGGAAGGGATGTCCTCGCCTCTCCTTTCTGCTGACGGTCGGACCCGCTTAACCCGCCGCTCGATTGATTCTACACGGCCGGCGCGTCCACGATTCTTCCGTCGCCCACCCGCCCGCCGCCTCGTAACGAGCCCCTCGCCCTCGCTGACGCCGTCGTTCCGCGCCCCGCGCCGCGTCAGATTCGCTCGTTCGCCCGCCGACAGCCGCCTGCCCGCCTGTTCGTGCTGTCACCATCGACCGATCGGTATCCTCCTCCTCCTCTTCGTCGCCTACGCCAAGCACTCTGACCGGAAGGGATGTCCTCGCCTCTCCTTTCTGCTGACGGTCGGACCCGCTTAACCCGCCGCTCGATTGATTCTACACGGCCGGCATGTCCACGATTCTTCCGCCGACCACCCGCCCGCCGCCTCGTAACGAGCCCCTCGCCCTCGCTGACGCCGTCGTTCCGCGCCCCGCGCCGCGTCAGATTCGCTCGTTCGCCCGCCGACAGCCGCCTGCCCGCCTGTTCGTGCTGTCACCATCGACCGATCGGTATCCTCCTCCTCCTCTTCCTCGCCTACGCCAAGCACTCCGACCGGAAGGGATGTCCTCGCCTCTCCTTTCTGCTGACGGTCGGACCCGCTTAACCCGCCGCTCGATTGATTCTACACGGCCGGCGCGTCCACGATTCTTCCGCCGACCACCCGCCCGCCGCCTCGTAACGAGCCCCTCGCCCTCGCTGACGCCGTCGTTCCGCGCCCCGCGCCGCGTCAGTTTCGCTCGTTCGCCCGCCGACAGCCGCCTGCCCGCCTGTTCGTGCTGTCACCATCGACCGATCGGTATCCTCCTACTCCACTTCCTCGCCTACGCCAAGCACTCCGACCGCAAGGGATGTCCTCGCCTCTCCTTTCTGCTGACGGTCGGACCCGCTTAACCCGCCGCTCGATTGATTCTACACGGCCGGAGCGTCCACGATTCTTCCGCCGACCACCCGCCCGCCGCCTCGTAACGAGCCCCTCGCCCTCGCTGACGCCGTCGTTCCGCGCCCCGCGCCGCGTCAGATTCGCTCGTTCGCCCGCCGACAGCCGCCTGCCTGCCTGTCACCATCGACCGATCGGTATCCTCCCCCTCCTCTTCGTCGCCTACGCCAAGCACTCTGACCGGAAGGGATGTCCTCGCCTCTCCTTTCTGCTGACGGTCGGACCCGCTTAACCCGCCGCTCGATTGATTCTACACGGCCGGCGCGTCCACGATTCTTCCGTCGCCCACCCGCCCGCCGCCTCGTAACGAGCCCCTCGCCCTCGCTGACGCCGTCGTTCCGCGCCCCGCGCCGCGTCAGATTCGCTCGTTCGCCCGCCGACAGCCGCCTGCCCGCCTGTTCGTGCTGTCACGATCGACCGATCGGTATCCTCCTACTCCTCTTCGTCGCCTACGCCAAGCACTCTGACCGGAAGGGATGTCCTCGCCTCTCCTTTCTGCTGACGGTCGGACCCGCTTAACCCGCCGCTCGATTGATTCTACACGGCCGGCGCGTCCACGATTCTTCCGCCGACCACCCGCCCGCCGCCTCGTAACGAGCCCCTCGCCCTCGCTGACGCCGTCGTTCCGCGCCCCGCGCCGCGTCAGATTCGCTCGTTCGCCCGCCGACAGCCGCCTGCCCGCCTGTTCGTGCTGTCACCATCGACCGATCGGTATCCTCCACCTCCTCTTCCTCGCCTACGCCAAGCACTCTGACCGGAAGGGATGTCCTCGCCTCTCCTTTCTGCTGACGGTCGGACGCGCTTAACCCGCCGCTCGATTGATTCTACACGGCCGGCGCGTCCACGATTCTTCCGTCGCCCACCTGCCCGCCGCCTCGTAACGAGCCCCTCGCCCTCGCTGACGCCGTCGTTCCGCGCCCCGCGCCGCGTCAGATTCGCTCGTTCGCCCGCCGACAGCCGCCTGCCCGCCTGTTCGTGCTGTCACGATCGACCGATCGGTATCCTCCTCCTCCCCTTCGTCGCCTACGCCAAGCACTCTGACCGGAAGGGATGTCCTCGCCTCTCCTTTCTGCTGACGGTCGGACCCGCTTAACCCGCCGCTCGATTGATTCTACACGGCCGGCGCGTCCACGATTCTTCCGCCGACCACCCGCCCGCCGCCTCTTAACGAGCCCCTCGCCCTCGCTGACGCCGTCGTTCCGCGCCCCGCGCCGCGTCAGATTCGCTCGTTCGCCCGCCGACAGCCGCCTGCCCGCCTGTTCGTGCTGTCACCATCGACCGATCGGTATCCTCCCCCTCCTCTTCGTCGCCTACGCCAAGCACTCTGACCGGAAGGGATGTCCTCGCCTCTCCTTTCTGCTGACGGTCGGACCCGCTTAACCCGCCGCTCGATTGATTCTACACGGCCGGCGCGTCCACGATTCTTCCGTCGCCCACCCGCCCGCCGCCTCGTAACGAGCCCCTCGCCCTCGCTGACGCCGTCGTTCCGCGCCCCGCGCCGCGTCAGATTCGCTCGTTCGCCCGCCGACAGCCGCCTGCCCGCCTGTTCGTGCTGTCACCATCGACCGATCGGTATCCTCCCCCTCCTCTTCGTCGCCTACGCCAAGCACTCTGACCGGAAGGGATGTCCTCGCCTCTCCTTTCTGCTGACGGTCGGACCCGCTTAACCCGCCGCTCGATTGATTCTACACGGCCGGCGCGTCCACGATTCTTCCGCCGACCACCCGCCCGCCGCCTCGTAACGAGCCCCTCGCCCTCGCTGACGCCGTCGTTCCGCGCCCCGCGCCGCGTCAGATTCGCTCGTTCGCCCGCCAACAGCCGCCTGCCCGCCTGTTCGTGCTGTCACCATCGACCGATCGGTATCCTCCTACTCCTCTTCCTCGCCTACGCCAAGCACTCCGACCGGAAGGGATGTCCTCGCCTCTCCTTTCTGCTGACGGTCGGACCCGCTTAACCCGCCGCTCGATTGATTCTACACGGCCGGCGCGTCCACGATTCTTCCGTCGCCCACCCGCCCGCCGCCTCGTAACGAGCCCCTCGCCCTCGCTGACGCCGTCGTTCCGCGCCCCGCCCCGCGTCAGATTCGCTCGTTCGCCCGCCGACAGCCGCCTGCCCGCCTGTTCGTGCTGTCACCATCGACCGATCGGTATCCTCCTCCTCCTCTTCGTCGCCTACGCCAAGCACTCTGACCGGAAGGGATGTCCTCGCCTCTCCTTTCTGCTGACGGTCGGACCCGCTTAACCCGCCGCTCGATTGATTCTACACGGCCGGCATGTCCACGATTCTTCCGCCGACCACCCGCCCGCCGCCTCGTAACGAGCCCCTCGCCCTCGCTGACGCCGTCGTTCCGCGCCCCGCGCCGCGTCAGATTCGCTCGTTCGCCCGCCGACAGCCGCCTGCCCGCCTGTTCGTGCTGTCACCATCGACCGATCGGTATCCTCCTCCTCCTCTTCCTCGCCTACGCCAAGCACTCCGACCGGAAGGGATGTCCTCGCCTCTCCTTTCTGCTGACGGTCGGACCCGCTTAACCCGCCGCTCGATTGATTCTACACGGCCGGCGCGTCCACGATTCTTCCGCCGACCACCCGCCCGCCGCCTCGTAACGAGCCCCTCGCCCTCGCTGACGCCGTCGTTCCGCGCCCCGCGCCGCGTCAGTTTCGCTCGTTCGCCCGCCGACAGCCGCCTGCCCGCCTGTTCGTGCTGTCACCATCGACCGATCGGTATCCTCCTACTCCACTTCCTCGCCTACGCCAAGCACTCCGACCGCAAGGGATGTCCTCGCCTCTCCTTTCTGCTGACGGTCGGACCCGCTTAACCCGCCGCTCGATTGATTCTACACGGCCGGAGCGTCCACGATTCTTCCGCCGACCACCCGCCCGCCGCCTCGTAACGAGCCCCTCGCCCTCGCTGACGCCGTCGTTCCGCGCCCCGCGCCGCGTCAGATTCGCTCGTTCGCCCGCCGACAGCCGCCTGCCTGCCTGTCACCATCGACCGATCGGTATCCTCCCCCTCCTCTTCGTCGCCTACGCCAAGCACTCTGACCGGAAGGGATGTCCTCGCCTCTCCTTTCTGCTGACGGTCGGACCCGCTTAACCCGCCGCTCGATTGATTCTACACGGCCGGCGCGTCCACGATTCTTCCGTCGCCCACCCGCCCGCCGCCTCGTAACGAGCCCCTCGCCCTCGCTGACGCCGTCGTTCCGCGCCCCGCGCCGCGTCAGATTCGCTCGTTCGCCCGCCGACAGCCGCCTGCCCGCCTGTTCGTGCTGTCACGATCGACCGATCGGTATCCTCCTACTCCTCTTCGTCGCCTACGCCAAGCACTCTGACCGGAAGGGATGTCCTCGCCTCTCCTTTCTGCTGACGGTCGGACCCGCTTAACCCGCCGCTCGATTGATTCTACACGGCCGGCGCGTCCACGATTCTTCCGCCGACCACCCGCCCGCCGCCTCGTAACGAGCCCCTCGCCCTCGCTGACGCCGTCGTTCCGCGCCCCGCGCCGCGTCAGATTCGCTCGTTCGCCCGCCGACAGCCGCCTGCCCGCCTGTTCGTGCTGTCACCATCGACCGATCGGTATCCTCCACCTCCTCTTCCTCGCCTACGCCAAGCACTCTGACCGGAAGGGATGTCCTCGCCTCTCCTTTCTGCTGACGGTCGGACGCGCTTAACCCGCCGCTCGATTGATTCTACACGGCCGGCGCGTCCACGATTCTTCCGTCGCCCACCTGCCCGCCGCCTCGTAACGAGCCCCTCGCCCTCGCTGACGCCGTCGTTCCGCGCCCCGCGCCGCGTCAGATTCGCTCGTTCGCCCGCCGACAGCCGCCTGCCCGCCTGTTCGTGCTGTCACGATCGACCGATCGGTATCCTCCTCCTCCCCTTCGTCGCCTACGCCAAGCACTCTGACCGGAAGGGATGTCCTCGCCTCTCCTTTCTGCTGACGGTCGGACCCGCTTAACCCGCCGCTCGATTGATTCTACACGGCCGGCGCGTCCACGATTCTTCCGCCGACCACCCGCCCGCCGCCTCTTAACGAGCCCCTCGCCCTCGCTGACGCCGTCGTTCCGCGCCCCGCGCCGCGTCAGATTCGCTCGTTCGCCCGCCGACAGCCGCCTGCCCGCCTGTTCGTGCTGTCACCATCGACCGATCGGTATCCTCCACCTCCTCTTCCTCGCCTACGCCAAGCACTCCGACCGGAAGGGATGTCCTCGCCTCTCCTTTCTGCTGACGGTCGGACCCGCTTAACCCGCCGCTCGATTGATTCTACACGGCCGGCGCGTCCACGATTCTTCCGCCGACCACCCGCCCGCCGCCTCGTAACGAGCCCCTCGCCCTCGCTGACGCCGTCGTTCCGCGCCCCGCGCCGCGTCAGTTTCGCTCGTTCGCCCGCCGACAGCCGCCTGCCCGCCTGTTCGTGCTGTCACCATCGACCGATCGGTATCCTCCTCTTCCTCGCCTACGCCAAGCACTCCGACCGGAAGGGATGTCCTCGCCTCTCCTTTCTGCTGACGGTCGGACCCGCTTAACCCGCCGCTCGATTGATTCTACACGGCCGGCGCGTCCACGATTCTTCCGCCGACCACCCGCCCGCCGCCTCGTAACGAGCCCCTCGCTCTCGCTGACGCCGTCGTTCAGCGCCCCGCGCCGCGTCAGATTCGCTCGTTCGCCCGCCGACAGCCGCCTGCCCGCCTGTTCGTGCTGTCACCATCGACCGATCGGTATCCTCCTACTCCTCTTCCTCGCCTACGCCAAGCACTCCGACCGGAAGGGATGTCCTCGCCTCTCCTTTCTGCTGACGGTCGGACCCGCTTAACCCGCCGCTCGATTGATTCTACACGGCCGGCATGTCCACGATTCTTCCGCCGACCACCCGCCCGCCGCCTCGTAACGAGCCCCTCGCCCTCGCTGACGCCGTCGTTCCGCGCCCCGCGCCGCGTCAGTTTCGCTCGTTCGCCCGCCGACAGCCGCCTGCCCGCCTGTTCGTGCTGTCACCATCGACCGATCGGTATCCTCCTACTCCTCTTCCTCGCCTACGCCAAGCACTCCGACCGGAAGGGATGTCCTCGCCTCTCCTTTCTGCTGACGGTCGGACCCGCTTAACCCGCCGCTCGATTGATTCTACACGGCCGGCGCGTCCACGATTCTTCCGCCGACCACCCGCCCGCCGCCTCGTAACGAGCCCCTCGCCCTCGCTGACGCCGTCGTTCCGCGCCCCGCGCCGCGTCAGATTCGCTCGTTCGCCCGCCGACAGCCGCCTGCCCGCCTGTTCGTGCTGTCACCATCGACCGATCGGTATCCTCCTCCTCCTCTTCCTCGCCTACGCCAAGCACTCCGACAGGAAGGGATGTCCTCGCCTCTCCTTTCTGCTGACGGTCGGACCCGCTTAACCCGCCGCTCGATTGATTCTACACGGCCGGCGCGTCCACGATTCTTCCGTCGCCCACCCGCCCGCCGCCTCGTAACGAGCCCCTCGCCCTCGCTGACGCCGTCGTTCCGCGCCCCGCGCCGCGTCAGATTCGCTCGTTCGCCCGCCGACAGCCGCCTGCCCGCCTGTTCGTGCTGTCACCATCGACCGATCGGTATCCTCCTACTCCTCTTCCTCGCCTACGCCAAGCACTCCGACCGGAAGGGATGTCCTCGCCTCTCCTTTCTGCTGACGGTCGGACCCGCTTAACCCGCCGCTCGATTGATTCTACACGGCCGGCGCGTCCACGATTCTTCCGTCGACCACCCGCCCGCCGCCTCGTAACGAGCCCCTCGCCCTCGCTGACGCCGTCGTTCCGCGCCCCGCGCCGCGTCAGATTCGCTCGTTCGCCCGCCGACAGCCGCCTGCACGCCTGTTCGTGCTGTCACCATCGACCGATCGGTATCCTCTTCCTCCTCTTCGTCGCCTACGCCAAGCACTCCGACCGGAAGGGATGTCCTCGCCTCTCCTTTCTGCTGACGGTCGGACCCGCTTAACCCGCCGCTCGATTGATTCTACACGGCCGGCGCGTCCACGATTCTTCCGCCGACCACCCGCCCGCCGCCTCGTAACGAGCCCCTCGCCCTCGCTGACGCCGTCGTTCCGCGCCCCGCGCCGCGTCAGATTCGCTCGTTCGCCCGCCGACAGCCGCCTGCCCGCCTGTTCGTGCTGTCACCATCGACCAATCGGTATCCTCCTACTCCTCTTCCTCGCCTACGCCAAGCACTCCGACCGGAAGGGATGTCCTCGCCTCTCCTTTCTGCTGACGGTCGGACCCGCTTAACCCGCCGCTCGATTGATTCTACACGGCCGGCGCGTCCACGATTCTTCCGTCGCCCACCCGCCCGCCGCCTCGTAACGAGCCCCTCGCCCTCGCTGACGCCGTCGTTCCACGCCCCGCGCCGCGTCAGATTCGCTCGTTCGCCCGCCGACAGCCGCCTGCCCGCCTGTTCGTGCTGTCACCATCGACCGATCGGTATCCTCCTCCTCCTCTTCGTCGCCTACGCCAAGCACTCTGACCGGAAGGGATGTCCTCGCCTCTCCTTTCTGCTGACGGTCGGACCCGCTTAACCCGCCGCTCGATTGATTCTACACGGCCGGCATGTCCACGATTCTTACGCCGACCACCCGCCCGCCGCCTCGTAACGAGCCCCTCGCCCTCGCTGACGCCGTCGTTCCGCGCCCCGCGCCGCGTCAGATTCGCTCGTTCGCCCGCCGACAGCCGCCTGCCCGCCTGTTCGTGCTGTCACCATCGACCGATCGGTATCCTCCTCCTCCTCTTCCTCGCCTACGCCAAGCACACCGACCGGAAGGGATGTCCTCGCCTCTCCTTTCTGCTGACGGTCGGACCCGCTTAACCCGCCGCTCGATTGATTCTACACGGCCGGCGCGTCCACGATTCTTCCGCCGACCACCCGCCCGCCGCCTCGTAACGAGCCCCTCGCCCTCGCTGACGCCGTCGTTCCGCGCCCCGCGCCGCGTCAGTTTCGCTCGTTCGCCCGCCGACAGCCGCCTGCCCGCCTGTTCGTGCTGTCACCATCGACCGATCGGTATCCTCCTACTCCACTTCCTCGCCTACGCCAAGCACTCCGACCGGAAGGGATGTCCTCGCCTCTCCTTTCTGCTGACGGTCGGACCCGCTTAACCCGCCGCTCGATTGATTCTACACGGCCGGAGCGTCCACGATTCTTCCGCCGACCACCCGCCCGCCGCCTCGTAACGAGCCCCTCGCCCTCGCTGACGCCGTCGTTCCGCGCCCCGCGCCGCGTCAGATTCGCTCGTTCGCCCGCCGACAGCCGCCTGCCTGCCTGTCACCATCGACCGATCGGTATCCTCCCCCTCCTCTTCGTCGCCTACGCCAAGCACTCTGACCGGAAGGGATGTCCTCGCCTCTCCTTTCTGCTGACGGTCGGACCCGCTTAACCCGCCGCTCGATTGATTCTACACGGCCGGCGCGTCCACGATTCTTCCGTCGCCCACCCGCCCGCCGCCTCGTAACGAGCCCCTCGCCCTCGCTGACGCCGTCGTTCCGCGCCCCGCGCCGCGTCAGATTCGCTCGTTCGCCCGCCGACAGCCGCCTGCCCGCCTGTTCGTGCTGTCACGATCGACCGATCGGTATCCTCCTACTCCTCTTCGTCGCCTACGCCAAGCACTCTGACCGGAAGGGATGTCCTCGCCTCTCCTTTCTGCTGACGGTCGGACCCGCTTAACCCGCCGCTCGATTGATTCTACACGGCCGGCGCGTCCACGATTCTTCCGCCGACCACCCGCCCGCCGCCTCGTAACGAGCCCCTCGCCCTCGCTGACGCCGTCGTTCCGCGCCCCGCGCCGCGTCAGATTCGCTCGTTCGCCCGCCGACAGCCGCCTGCCCGCCTGTTCGTGCTGTCACCATCGACCGATCGGTATCCTCCACCTCCTCTTCCTCGCCTACGCCAAGCACTCTGACCGGAAGGGATGTCCTCGCCTCTCCTTTCTGCTGACGGTCGGACGCGCTTAACCCGCCGCTCGATTGATTCTACACGGCCGGCGCGTCCACGATTCTTCCGTCGCCCACCTGCCCGCCGCCTCGTAACGAGCCCCTCGCCCTCGCTGACGCCGTCGTTCCGCGCCCCGCGCCGCGTCAGATTCGCTCGTTCGCCCGCCGACAGCCGCCTGCCCGCCTGTTCGTGCTGTCACGATCGACCGATCGGTATCCTCCTCCTCCCCTTCGTCGCCTACGCCAAGCACTCTGACCGGAAGGGATGTCCTCGCCTCTCCTTTCTGCTGACGGTCGGACCCGCTTAACCCGCCGCTCGATTGATTCTACACGGCCGGCGCGTCCACGATTCTTCCGCCGACCACCCGCCCGCCGCCTCTTAACGAGCCCCTCGCCCTCGCTGACGCCGTCGTTCCGCGCCCCGCGCCGCGTCAGATTCGCTCGTTCGCCCGCCGACAGCCGCCTGCCCGCCTGTTCGTGCTGTCACCATCGACCGATCGGTATCCTCCACCTCCTCTTCCTCGCCTACGCCAAGCACTCCGACCGGAAGGGATGTCCTCGCCTCTCCTTTCTGCTGACGGTCGGACCCGCTTAACCCGCCGCTCGATTGATTCTACACGGCCGGCGCGTCCACGATTCTTCCGCCGACCACCCGCCCGCCGCCTCGTAACGAGCCCCTCGCCCTCGCTGACGCCGTCGTTCCGCGCCCCGCGCCGCGTCAGTTTCGCTCGTTCGCCCGCCGACAGCCGCCTGCCCGCCTGTTCGTGCTGTCACCATCGACCGATCGGTATCCTCCTCTTCCTCGCCTACGCCAAGCACTCCGACCGGAAGGGATGTCCTCGCCTCTCCTTTCTGCTGACGGTCGGACCCGCTTAACCCGCCGCTCGATTGATTCTACACGGCCGGCGCGTCCACGATTCTTCCGCCGACCACCCGCCCGCCGCCTCGTAACGAGCCCCTCGCTCTCGCTGACGCCGTCGTTCAGCGCCCCGCGCCGCGTCAGATTCGCTCGTTCGCCCGCCGACAGCCGCCTGCCCGCCTGTTCGTGCTGTCACCATCGACCGATCGGTATCCTCCTACTCCTCTTCCTCGCCTACGCCAAGCACTCCGACCGGAAGGGATGTCCTCGCCTCTCCTTTCTGCTGACGGTCGGACCCGCTTAACCCGCCGCTCGATTGATTCTACACGGCCGGCATGTCCACGATTCTTCCGCCGACCACCCGCCCGCCGCCTCGTAACGAGCCCCTCGCCCTCGCTGACGCCGTCGTTCCGCGCCCCGCGCCGCGTCAGATTCGCTCGTTCGCCCGCCGACAGCCGCCTGCCCGCCTGTTCGTGCTGTCACCATCGACCGATCGGTATCCTCCCCCTCCTCTTCCTCGCCTACGCCAAGCACTCCGACCGGAAGGGATGTCCTCGCCTCTCCTTTCTGCTGACGGTCGGACCCGCTTAACCCGCCGCTCGATTGATTCTACACGGCCGGCGCGTCCACGATTCTTCCGCCGACCACCCGCCCGCCGCCTCGTGACGAGCCCCTCGCCCTCGCTGACGCCGTCGTTCCGCGCCCCGCGCCGCGTCAGTTTCGATCGTTCGCCCGCCGACAGCCGCCTGCCCGCCTGTTCGTGCTGTCACCATCGACCGATCGGTATCCTCCTACTCCTCTTCCTCGCCTACGCCAAGCACTCCGACCGGAAGGGATGTCCTCGCCTCTCCTTTCTGCTGACGGTCGGACCCACTTAACCCGCCGCTCGATTGATTCTACACGGCCGGCGCGTCCACGATTCTTCCGCCGACCACCCGCCCGCCGCCTCGTAACGAGCCCCTCGCCCTCGCTGACGCCGTCGTTCCGCGCCCCGCGCCGCGTCAGATTCGCTCGTTCGCCCGCCGACAGCCGCCTGCCCGCCTGTTCGTGCTGTCACCATCGACCGATCGGTATCCTCCTCCTCCTCTTCCTCGCCTACGCCAAGCACTCCGACAGGAAGGGATGTCCTCGCCTCTCCTTTCTGCTGACGGTCGGACCCGCTTAACCCGCCGCTCGATTGATTCTACACGGCCGGCGCGTCCACGATTCTTCCGTCGCCCACCCGCCCGCCGCCTCGTAACGAGCCCCTCGCCCTCGCTGACGCCGTCGTTCCGCGCCCCGCGCCGCGTCAGATTCGCTCGTTCGCCCGCCGACAGCCGCCTGCCCGCCTGTTCGTGCTGTCACCATCGACCGATCGGTATCCTCCTACTCCTCTTCCTCGCCTACGCCAAGCACTCCGACCGGAAGGGATGTCCTCGCCTCTCCTTTCTGCTGACGGTCGGACCCGCTTAACCCGCCGCTCGATTGATTCTACACGGCCGGCGCGTCCACGATTCTTCCGTCGACCACCCGCCCGCCGCCTCGTAACGAGCCCCTCGCCCTCGCTGACGCCGTCGTTCCGCACCCCGCGCCGCGTCAGATTCGCTCGTTCGCCCGCCGACAGCCGCCTGCACGCCTGTTCGTGCTGTCACCATCGACCGATCGGTATCCTCTTCCTCCTCTTCGTCGCCTACGCCAAGCACTCTGACCGGAAGGGATGTCCTCGCCTCTCCTTTCTGCTGACGGTCGGACCCGCTTAACCCGCCGCTCGATTGATTCTACACGGCCGGCGCGTCCACGATTCTTCCGCCGACCACCCGCCCGCCGCCTCGTAACGAGCCCCTCGCCCTCGCTGACGCCGTCGTTCCGCGCCCCGCGCCGCGTCAGTTTCGCTCGTTCCCCCGCCGACACCCGCCTGCCCGCCTGTTCGTGCTGTCACCATCGACCGATCGGTATCCTCCTACTCCTCTTCCTCGCCTACGCCAAGCACTCCGACCGGAAGGGATGTCCTCGCCTCTCCTTTCTGCTGACGGTCGGACCCGCTTAACCCGCCGCTCGATTGATTCTACACGGCCGGCGCGTCCACGATTCTTCCGTCGCCCACCCGCCCGCCGCCTCGTAACGAGCCCCTCGCCCTCGCTGACGCCGTCGTTCCGCGCCCCGCGCCGCGTCAGATTCGCTCGTTCGCCCGCCGACAGCCGCCTGCCCGCCTGTTCGTGCTGTCACCATCGACCGATCGGTATCCTCCTACTCCTCTTCCTCGCCTACGTCAAGCACTCCGACCGGAAGGGATGTCCTCGCCTCTCCTTTCTGCTGACGGTCGGACCCGCTTAACCCGCCGCTCGATTGATTCTACACGGCCGGCGCGTCCACGATTCTTCCGTCGACCACCCGCCCGCCGCCTCGTAACGAGCCCCTCGCCCTCGCTGACGCCGACGTTCCGCGCCCCGCGCCGCGTCAGATTCGCTCGTTCGCCCGCCGACAGCCGCCTGCCCGCCTGTTCGTGCTGTCACCATCGACCGATCGGTATCCTCCTCTTCCTCGCCTACGCCAAGCACTCCGACCGGAAGGGATGTCCTCGCCTCTCCTTTCTGCTGACGGTCGGACCCGCTTAACCCGCCGCTCGATTGATTCTACACGGCCGGCGCGTCCACGATTCTTCCGCCGACCACCCGCCCGCCGCCTCGTAACGAGCCCCTCGCTCTCGCTGACGCCGTCGTTCAGCGCCCCGCGCCGCGTCAGATTCGCTCGTTCGCCCGCCGACAGCCGCCTGCCCGCCTGTTCGTGCTGTCACCATCGACCGATCGGTATCCTCCTACTCCTCTTCCTCGCCTACGCCAAGCACTCCGACCGGAAGGGATGTCCTCGCCTCTCCTTTCTGCTGACGGTCGGACCCGCTTAACCCGCCGCTCGATTGATTCTACACGGCCGGCATGTCCACGATTCTTCCGCCGACCACCCGCCCGCCGCCTCGTAACGAGCCCCTCGCCCTCGCTGACGCCGTCGTTCCGCGCCCCGCGCCGCGTCAGATTCGCTCGTTCGCCCGCCGACAGCCGCCTGCCCGCCTGTTCGTGCTGTCACCATCGACCGATCGGTATCCTCCCCCTCCTCTTCCTCGCCTACGCCAAGCACTCCGACCGGAAGGGATGTCCTCGCCTCTCCTTTCTGCTGACGGTCGGACCCGCTTAACCCGCCGCTCGATTGATTCTACACGGCCGGCGCGTCCACGATTCTTCCGCCGACCACCCGCCCGCCGCCTCGTAACGAGCCCCTCGCCCTCGCTGACGCCGTCGTTCCGCGCCCCGCGCCGCGTCAGTTTCGCTCGTTCGCCCGCCGACAGCCGCCTGCCCGCCTGTTCGTGCTGTCACCATCGACCGATCGGTATCCTCCTACTCCTCTTCCTCGCCTACGCCAAGCACTCCGACCGGAAGGGATGTCCTCGCCTCTCCTTTCTGCTGACGGTCGGACCCGCTTAACCCGCCGCTCGATTGATTCTACACGGCCGGCGCGTCCACGATTCTTCCGCCGACCACCCGCCCGCCGCCTCGTAACGAGCCCCTCGCCCTCGCTGACGCCGTCGTTCCGCGCCCCGCGCCGCGTCAGATTCGCTCGTTCGCCCGCCGACAGCCGCCTGCCCGCCTGTTCGTGCTGTCACCATCGACCGATCGGTATCCTCCTCCTCCTCTTCCTCGCCTACGCCAAGCACTCCGACAGGAAGGGATGTCCTCGCCTCTCCTTTCTGCTGACGGTCGGACCCGCTTAACCCGCCGCTCGATTGATTCTACACGGCCGGCGCGTCCACGATTCTTCCGTCGCCCACCCGCCCGCCGCCTCGTAACGAGCCCCTCGCCCTCGCTGACGCCGTCGTTCCGCGCCCCGCGCCGCGTCAGATTCGCTCGTTCGCCCGCCGACAGCCGCCTGCCCGCCTGTTCGTGCTGTCACCATCGACCGATCGGTATCCTCCTACTCCTCTTCCTCGCCTACGCCAAGCACTCCGACCGGAAGGGATGTCCTCGCCTCTCCTTTCTGCTGACGGTCGGACCCGCTTAACCCGCCGCTCGATTGATTCTACACGGCCGGCGCGTCCACGATTCTTCCGTCGACCACCCGCCCGCCGCCTCGTAACGAGCCCCTCGCCCTCGCTGACGCCGTCGTTCCGCGCCCCGCGCCGCGTCAGATTCGCTCGTTCGCCCGCCGACAGCCGCCTGCACGCCTGTTCGTGCTGTCACCATCGACCGATCGGTATCCTCTTCCTCCTCTTCGTCGCCTACGCCAAGCACTCCGACCGGAAGGGATGTCCTCGCCTCTCCTTTCTGCTGACGGTCGGACCCGCTTAACCCGCCGCTCGATTGATTCTACACGGCCGGCGCGTCCACGATTCTTCCGCCGACCACCCGCCCGCCGCCTCGTAACGAGCCCCTCGCCCTCGCTGACGCCGTCGTTCCGCGCCCCGCGCCGCGTCAGATTCGCTCGTTCGCCCGCCGACAGCCGCCTGCCCGCCTGTTCGTGCTGTCACCATCGACCAATCGGTATCCTCCTACTCCTCTTCCTCGCCTACGCCAAGCACTCCGACCGGAAGGGATGTCCTCGCCTCTCCTTTCTGCTGACGGTCGGACCCGCTTAACCCGCCGCTCGATTGATTCTACACGGCCGGCGCGTCCACGATTCTTCCGTCGCCCACCCGCCCGCCGCCTCGTAACGAGCCCCTCGCCCTCGCTGACGCCGTCGTTCCACGCCCCGCGCCGCGTCAGATTCGCTCGTTCGCCCGCCGACAGCCGCCTGCCCGCCTGTTCGTGCTGTCACCATCGACCGATCGGTATCCTCCTCCTCCTCTTCGTCGCCTACGCCAAGCACTCTGACCGGAAGGGATGTCCTCGCCTCTCCTTTCTGCTGACGGTCGGACCCGCTTAACCCGCCGCTCGATTGATTCTACACGGCCGGCATGTCCACGATTCTTACGCCGACCACCCGCCCGCCGCCTCGTAACGAGCCCCTCGCCCTCGCTGACGCCGTCGTTCCGCGCCCCGCGCCGCGTCAGATTCGCTCGTTCGCCCGCCGACAGCCGCCTGCCCGCCTGTTCGTGCTGTCACCATCGACCGATCGGTATCCTCCTCCTCCTCTTCCTCGCCTACGCCAAGCACACCGACCGGAAGGGATGTCCTCGCCTCTCCTTTCTGCTGACGGTCGGACCCGCTTAACCCGCCGCTCGATTGATTCTACACGGCCGGCGCGTCCACGATTCTTCCGCCGACCACCCGCCCGCCGCCTCGTAACGAGCCCCTCGCCCTCGCTGACGCCGTCGTTCCGCGCCCCGCGCCGCGTCAGTTTCGCTCGTTCGCCCGCCGACAGCCGCCTGCCCGCCTGTTCGTGCTGTCACCATCGACCGATCGGTATCCTCCTACTCCACTTCCTCGCCTACGCCAAGCACTCCGACCGGAAGGGATGTCCTCGCCTCTCCTTTCTGCTGACGGTCGGACCCGCTTAACCCGCCGCTCGATTGATTCTACACGGCCGGAGCGTCCACGATTCTTCCGCCGACCACCCGCCCGCCGCCTCGTAACGAGCCCCTCGCCCTCGCTGACGCCGTCGTTCCGCGCCCCGCGCCGCGTCAGATTCGCTCGTTCGCCCGCCGACAGCCGCCTGGCTGCCTGTCACCATCGACCGATCGGTATCCTCCCCCTCCTCTTCGTCGCCTACGCCAAGCACTCTGACCGGAAGGGATGTCCTCGCCTCTCCTTTCTGCTGACGGTCGGACCCGCTTAACCCGCCGCTCGATTGATTCTACACGGCCGGCGCGTCCACGATTCTTCCGTCGCCCACCCGCCCGCCGCCTCGTAACGAGCCCCTCGCCCTCGCTGACGCCGTCGTTCCGCGCCCCGCGCCGCGTCAGATTCGCTCGTTCGCCCGCCGACAGCCGCCTGCCCGCCTGTTCGTGCTGTCACGATCGACCGATCGGTATCCTCCTACTCCTCTTCGTCGCCTACGCCAAGCACTCTGACCGGAAGGGATGTCCTCGCCTCTCCTTTCTGCTGACGGTCGGACCCGCTTAACCCGCCGCTCGATTGATTCTACACGGCCGGCGCGTCCACGATTCTTCCGCCGACCACCCGCCCGCCGCCTCGTAACGAGCCCCTCGCCCTCGCTGACGCCGTCGTTCCGCGCCCCGCGCCGCGTCAGATTCGCTCGTTCGCCCGCCGACAGCCGCCTGCCCGCCTGTTCGTGCTGTCACCATCGACCGATCGGTATCCTCCACCTCCTCTTCCTCGCCTACGCCAAGCACTCTGACCGGAAGGGATGTCCTCGCCTCTCCTTTCTGCTGACGGTCGGACGCGCTTAACCCGCCGCTCGATTGATTCTACACGGCCGGCGCGTCCACGATTCTTCCGTCGCCCACCTGCCCGCCGCCTCGTAACGAGCCCCTCGCCCTCGCTGACGCCGTCGTTCCGCGCCCCGCGCCGCGTCAGATTCGCTCGTTCGCCCGCCGACAGCCGCCTGCCCGCCTGTTCGTGCTGTCACGATCGACCGATCGGTATCCTCCTCCTCCCCTTCGTCGCCTACGCCAAGCACTCTGACCGGAAGGGATGTCCTCGCCTCTCCTTTCTGCTGACGGTCGGACCCGCTTAACCCGCCGCTCGATTGATTCTACACGGCCGGCGCGTCCACGATTCTTCCGCCGACCACCCGCCCGCCGCCTCTTAACGAGCCCCTCGCCCTCGCTGACGCCGTCGTTCCGCGCCCCGCGCCGCGTCAGATTCGCTCGTTCGCCCGCCGACAGCCGCCTGCCCGCCTGTTCGTGCTGTCACCATCGACCGATCGGTATCCTCCACCTCCTCTTCCTCGCCTACGCCAAGCACTCCGACCGGAAGGGATGTCCTCGCCTCTCCTTTCTGCTGACGGTCGGACCCGCTTAACCCGCCGCTCGATTGATTCTACACGGCCGGCGCGTCCACGATTCTTCCGCCGACCACCCGCCCGCCGCCTCGTAACGAGCCCCTCGCCCTCGCTGACGCCGTCGTTCCGCGCCCCGCGCCGCGTCAGTTTCGCTCGTTCGCCCGCCGACAGCCGCCTGCCCGCCTGTTCGTGCTGTCACCATCGACCGATCGGTATCCTCCTCTTCCTCGCCTACGCCAAGCACTCCGACCGGAAGGGATGTCCTCGCCTCTCCTTTCTGCTGACGGTCGGACCCGCTTAACCCGCCGCTCGATTGATTCTACACGGCCGGCGCGTCCACGATTCTTCCGCCGACCACCCGCCCGCCGCCTCGTAACGAGCCCCTCGCTCTCGCTGACGCCGTCGTTCAGCGCCCCGCGCCGCGTCAGATTCGCTCGTTCGCCCGCCGACAGCCGCCTGCCCGCCTGTTCGTGCTGTCACGATCGACCGATCGGTATCCTCCTACTCCTCTTCCTCGCCTACGCCAAGCACTCCGACCGGAAGGGATGTCCTCGCCTCTCCTTTCTGCTGACGGTCGGACCCGCTTAACCCGCCGCTCGATTGATTCTACACGGCCGGCATGTCCACGATTCTTCCGCCGACCACCCGCCCGCCGCCTCGTAACGAGCCCCTCGCCCTCGCTGACGCCGTCGTTCCGCGCCCCGCGCCGCGTCAGATTCGCTCGTTCGCCCGCCGACAGCCGCCTGCCCGCCTGTTCGTGCTGTCACCATCGACCGATCGGTATCCTCCCCCTCCTCTTCCTCGCCTACGCCAAGCACTCCGACCGGAAGGGATGTCCTCGCCTCTCCTTTCTGCTGACGGTCGGACCCGCTTAACCCGCCGCTCGATTGATTCTACACGGCCGGCGCGTCCACGATTCTTCCGCCGACCACCCGCCCGCCGCCTCGTAACGAGCCCCTCGCCCTCGCTGACGCCGTCGTTCCGCGCCCCGCGCCGCGTCAGTTTCGCTCGTTCGCCCGCCGACAGCCGCCTGCCCGCCTGTTCGTGCTGTCACCATCGACCGATCGGTATCCTCCTACTCCTCTTCCTCGCCTACGCCAAGCACTCCGACCGGAAGGGATGTCCTCGCCTCTCCTTTCTGCTGACGGTCGGACCCACTTAACCCGCCGCTCGATTGATTCTACACGGCCGGCGCGTCCACGATTCTTCCGCCGACCACCCGCCCGCCGCCTCGTAACGAGCCCCTCGCCCTCGCTGACGCCGTCGTTCCGCGCCCCGCGCCGCGTCAGATTCGCTCGTTCGCCCGCCGACAGCCGCCTGCCCGCCTGTTCGTGCTGTCACCATCGACCGATCGGTATCCTCCTCCTCCTCTTCCTCGCCTACGCCAAGCACTCCGACAGGAAGGGATGTCCTCGCCTCTCCTTTCTGCTGACGGTCGGACCCGCTTAACCCGCCGCTCGATTGATTCTACACGGCCGGCGCGTCCACGATTCTTCCGTCGCCCACCCGCCCGCCGCCTCGTAACGAGCCCCTCGCCCTCGCTGACGCCGTCGTTCCGCGCCCCGCGCCGCGTCAGATTCGCTCGTTCGCCCGCCGACAGCCGCCTGCCCGCCTGTTCGTGCTGTCACCATCGACCGATCGGTATCCTCCTACTCCTCTTCCTCGCCTACGCCAAGCACTCCGACCGGAAGGGATGTCCTCGCCTCTCCTTTCTGCTGACGGTCGGACCCGCTTAACCCGCCGCTCGATTGATTCTACACGGCCGGCGCGTCCACGATTCTTCCGTCGACCACCCGCCCGCCGCCTCGTAACGAGCCCCTCGCCCTCGCTGACGCCGTCGTTCCGCACCCCGCGCCGCGTCAGATTCGCTCGTTCGCCCGCCGACAGCCGCCTGCACGCCTGTTCGTGCTGTCACCATCGACCGATCGGTATCCTCTTCCTCCTCTTCGTCGCCTACGCCAAGCACTCTGACCGGAAGGGATGTCCTCGCCTCTCCTTTCTGCTGACGGTCGGACCCGCTTAACCCGCCGCTCGATTGATTCTACACGGCCGGCGCGTCCACGATTCTTCCGCCGACCACCCGCCCGCCGCCTCGTAACGAGCCCCTCGCCCTCGCTGACGCCGTCGTTCCGCGCCCCGCGCCGCGTCAGTTTCGCTCGTTCCCCCGCCGACACCCGCCTGCCCGCCTGTTCGTGCTGTCACCATCGACCGATCGGTATCCTCCTACTCCTCTTCCTCGCCTACGCCAAGCACTCCGACCGGAAGGGATGTCCTCGCCTCTCCTTTCTGCTGACGGTCGGACCCGCTTAACCCGCCGCTCGATTGATTCTACACGGCCGGCGCGTCCACGATTCTTCCGTCGCCCACCCGCCCGCCGCCTCGTAACGAGCCCCTCGCCCTCGCTGACGCCGTCGTTCCGCGCCCCGCGCCGCGTCAGATTCGCTCGTTCGCCCGCCGACAGCCGCCTGCCCGCCTGTTCGTGCTGTCACCATCGACCGATCGGTATCCTCCTACTCCTCTTCCTCGCCTACGTCAAGCACTCCGACCGGAAGGGATGTCCTCGCCTCTCCTTTCTGCTGACGGTCGGACCCGCTTAACCCGCCGCTCGATTGATTCTACACGGCCGGCGCGTCCACGATTCTTCCGTCGACCACCCGCCCGCCGCCTCGTAACGAGCCCCTCGCCCTCGCTGACGCCGACGTTCCGCGCCCCGCGCCGCGTCAGATTCGCTCGTTCGCCCGCCGACAGCCGCCTGCCCGCCTGTTCGTGCTGTCACCATCGACCGATCGGTATCCTCCACCTCCTCTTCGTCGCCTACGCCAAGCACTCTGACCGGAAGGGATGTCCTCGCCTCTCCTTTCTGCTGACGGTCGGACCCGCTTAACCCGCCGCTCGATTGATTCTACACGGCCGGCGCGTCCACGATTCTTCCGCCGACCACCCGCCCGCCGCCTCGTAACGAGCCCCTCGCCCTCGCTGACGCCGTCGTTCCGCGCCCCGCGCCGCGTCAGTTTCGCTCGTTCGCCCGCCGACAGCCGCCTGCCCGCTTGTTCGTGCTGTCACCATCGACCGATCGGTATCCTCCTCTTCCTCGCCTACGCCAAGCACTCCGACCGGAAGGGATGTCCTCGCCTCTCCTTTCTGCTGACGGTCGGACCCGCTTAACCCGCCGCTCGATTGATTCTACACGGCCGGCGCGTCCACGATTCTTCCGCCGACCACCCGCCCGCCGCCTCGTAACGAGCCCCTCGCTCTCGCTGACGCCGTCGTTCCGCGCCCCGCGCCGCGTCAGATTCGCTCGTTCGCCCGCCGACAGCCGCCTGCCCGCCTGTTCGTGCTGTCACCATCGACCGATCGGTATCCTCCCCCTCCTCTTCCTCGCCTACGCCAAGCACTCCGACCGGAAGGGATGTCCTCGCCTCTCCTTTCTGCTGACGGTCGGACCCGCTTAACCCGCCGCTCGATTGATTCTACACGGCCGGCGCGTCCACGATTCTTCCGTCGCCCACCCGCCCGCCGCCTCGTAACGAGCCCCTCGCCCTCGCTGACGCCGTCGTTCCGCGCCCCGCGCCGCGTCAGATTCGCTCGTTCGCCCGCCGACAGCCGCCTGCCCGCCTGTTCGTGCTGTCACCATCGACCGATCAGTATCCTCCTCCTCCTCTTCGTCGCCTACGCCAAGCACTCTGACCGGAAGGGATGTCCTCGCCTCTCCTTTCTGCTGACGGTCGGACCCGCTTAACCCGCCGCTCGATTGATTCTACACGGCCGGCGCGTCCACGATTCTTCCGCCGACCACCCGCCCGCCGCCTCGTAACGAGCCCCTCGCCCTCGCTGACGCCGTCGTTCCGCGCCCCGCGCCGCGTCAGTTTCGTTCGCCCGCCGACAGCCGCCTGCCCGCCTGTTCGTGCTGTCACCATCGACCGATCGGTATCCTCCTCTTCCTCGCCTACGCCAAGCACTCCGACCGGAAGGGATGTCCTCGCCTCTCCTTTCTGCTGACGGTCGGACCCGCTTAACCCGCCGCTCGATTGATTCTACACGGCCGGCGCGTCCACGATTCTTCCGCCGACCACCCGCCCGCCGCCTCGTAACGAGCCCCTCGCCCTCGCTGACGCCGTCGTTCCGCGCCCCGCGCCGCGTCAGATTCGCTCGTTCGCCCGCCGACAGCCGCCTGCCTGCCTGTTCGTGCTGTCACCATCGACCGATCGGTATCCTCCTCCTCCTCTTCCTCGCCTACGCCAAGCACTCCGACCGGAAGGGATGTCCTCGCCTCTCCTTTCTGCTGACGGTCGGACCCGCTCAACCCGCCGCTCGATTGATTCTACACGGCCGGCGCGTCCACGATTCTTCCGTCGACCACCCGCCCGCCGCCTCGTAACGAGCCCCTCGCCCTCGCTGACGCCGTCGTTCCGCGCCGCGCGCCGCGTCAGTTTCGCTCGTTCGCCCGCCGACAGCCGCCTGCCCGCCTGTTCGTGCTGTCACGATCGACCGATCGGTATCCTCCTCCTCCCCTTCGTCGCCTACGCCAAGCACTCTGACCGGAAGGGATGTCCTCGCCTCTCCTTTCTGCTGACGGTCGGACCCGCTTAACCCGCCGCTCGATTGATTCTACACGGCCGGCGCGTCCACGATTCTTCCGCCGACCACCCGCCCGCCGCCTCTTAACGAGCCCCTCGCCCTCGCTGACGCCGTCGTTCCGCGCCCCGCGCCGCGTCAGATTCGCTCGTTCGCCCGCCGACAGCCGCCTGCCCGCCTGTTCGTGCTGTCACCATCGACCGATCGGTATCCTCCCCCTCCTCTTCGTCGCCTACGCCAAGCACTCTGACCGGAAGGGATGTCCTCGCCTCTCCTTTCTGCTGACGGTCGGACCCGCTTAACCCGCCGCTCGATTGATTCTACACGGCCGGCGCGTCCACGATTCTTCCGTCGCCCACCCGCCCGCCGCCTCGTAACGAGCCCCTCGCCCTCGCTGACGCCGTCGTTCCGCGCCCCGCGCCGCGTCAGATTCGCTCGTTCGCCCGCCGACAGCCGCCTGCCCGCCTGTTCGTGCTGTCACCATCGACCGATCGGTATCCTCCCCCTCCTCTTCGTCGCCTACGCCAAGCACTCTGACCGGAAGGGATGTCCTCGCCTCTCCTTTCTGCTGACGGTCGGACCCGCTTAACCCGCCGCTCGATTGATTCTACACGGCCGGCGCGTCCACGATTCTTCCGCCGACCACCCGCCCGCCGCCTCGTAACGAGCCCCTCGCCCTCGCTGACGCCGTCGTTCCGCGCCCCGCGCCGCGTCAGATTCGCTCGTTCGCCCGCCAACAGCCGCCTGCCCGCCTGTTCGTGCTGTCACCATCGACCGATCGGTATCCTCCTACTCCTCTTCCTCGCCTACGCCAAGCACTCCGACCGGAAGGGATGTCCTCGCCTCTCCTTTCTGCTGACGGTCGGACCCGCTTAACCCGCCGCTCGATTGATTCTACACGGCCGGCGCGTCCACGATTCTTCCGTCGCCCACCCGCCCGCCGCCTCGTAACGAGCCCCTCGCCCTCGCTGACGCCGTCGTTCCGCGCCCCGCGCCGCGTCAGATTCGCTCGTTCGCCCGCCGACAGCCGCCTGCCCGCCTGTTCGTGCTGTCACCATCGACCGATCGGTATCCTCCTCCTCCTCTTCGTCGCCTACGCCAAGCACTCTGACCGGAAGGGATGTCCTCGCCTCTCCTTTCTGCTGACGGTCGGACCCGCTTAACCCGCCGCTCGATTGATTCTACACGGCCGGCATGTCCACGATTCTTCCGCCGACCACCCGCCCGCCGCCTCGTAACGAGCCCCTCGCCCTCGCTGACGCCGTCGTTCCGCGCCCCGCGCCGCGTCAGATTCGCTCGTTCGCCCGCCGACAGCCGCCTGCCCGCCTGTTCGTGCTGTCACCATCGACCGATCGGTATCCTCCTCCTCCTCTTCCTCGCCTACGCCAAGCACTCCGACCGGAAGGGATGTCCTCGCCTCTCCTTTCTGCTGACGGTCGGACCCGCTTAACCCGCCGCTCGATTGATTCTACACGGCCGGCGCGTCCACGATTCTTCCGCCGACCACCCGCCCGCCGCCTCGTAACGAGCCCCTCGCCCTCGCTGACGCCGTCGTTCCGCGCCCCGCGCCGCGTCAGTTTCGCTCGTTCGCCCGCCGACAGCCGCCTGCCCGCCTGTTCGTGCTGTCACCATCGACCGATCGGTATCCTCCTCCTCCTCTTCCTCGCCTACGCCAAGCACTCCGACAGGAAGGGATGTCCTCGCCTCTCCTTTCTGCTGACGGTCGGACCCGCTTAACCCGCCGCTCGATTGATTCTACACGGCCGGCGCGTCCACGATTCTTCCGTCGCCCACCCGCCCGCCGCCTCGTAACGAGCCCCTCGCCCTCGCTGACGCCGTCGTTCCGCGCCCCGCGCCGCGTCAGATTCGCTCGTTCGCCCGCCGACAGCCGCCTGCCCGCCTGTTCGTGCTGTCACCATCGACCGATCGGTATCCTCCTACTCCTCTTCCTCGCCTACGCCAAGCACTCCGACCGGAAGGGATGTCCTCGCCTCTCCTTTCTGCTGACGGTCGGACCCGCTTAACCCGCCGCTCGATTGATTCTACACGGCCGGCGCGTCCACGATTCTTCCGTCGACCACCCGCCCGCCGCCTCGTAACGAGCCCCTCGCCCTCGCTGACGCCGTCGTTCCGCACCCCGCGCCGCGTCAGATTCGCTCGTTCGCCCGCCGACAGCCGCCTGCACGCCTGTTCGTGCTGTCACCATCGACCGATCGGTATCCTCTTCCTCCTCTTCGTCGCCTACGCCAAGCACTCTGACCGGAAGGGATGTCCTCGCCTCTCCTTTCTGCTGACGGTCGGACCCGCTTAACCCGCCGCTCGATTGATTCTACACGGCCGGCGCGTCCACGATTCTTCCGCCGACCACCCGCCCGCCGCCTCGTAACGAGCCCCTCGCCCTCGCTGACGCCGTCGTTCCGCGCCCCGCGCCGCGTCAGTTTCGCTCGTTCCCCCGCCGACACCCGCCTGCCCGCCTGTTCGTGCTGTCACCATCGACCGATCGGTATCCTCCTACTCCTCTTCCTCGCCTACGCCAAGCACTCCGACCGGAAGGGATGTCCTCGCCTCTCCTTTCTGCTGACGGTCGGACCCGCTTAACCCGCCGCTCGATTGATTCTACACGGCCGGCGCGTCCACGATTCTTCCGTCGCCCACCCGCCCGCCGCCTCGTAACGAGCCCCTCGCCCTCGCTGACGCCGTCGTTCCGCGCCCCGCGCCGCGTCAGATTCGCTCGTTCGCCCGCCGACAGCCGCCTGCCCGCCTGTTCGTGCTGTCACCATCGACCGATCGGTATCCTCCTACTCCTCTTCCTCGCCTACGTCAAGCACTCCGACCGGAAGGGATGTCCTCGCCTCTCCTTTCTGCTGACGGTCGGACCCGCTTAACCCGCCGCTCGATTGATTCTACACGGCCGGCGCGTCCACGATTCTTCCGTCGACCACCCGCCCGCCGCCTCGTAACGAGCCCCTCGCCCTCGCTGACGCCGACGTTCCGCGCCCCGCGCCGCGTCAGATTCGCTCGTTCGCCCGCCGACAGCCGCCTGCCCGCCTGTTCGTGCTGTCACCATCGACCGATCGGTATCCTCCTCTTCCTCGCCTACGCCAAGCACTCCGACCGGAAGGGATGTCCTCGCCTCTCCTTTCTGCTGACGGTCGGACCCGCTTAACCCGCCGCTCGATTGATTCTACACGGCCGGCGCGTCCACGATTCTTCCGCCGACCACCCGCCCGCCGCCTCGTAACGAGCCCCTCGCTCTCGCTGACGCCGTCGTTCAGCGCCCCGCGCCGCGTCAGATTCGCTCGTTCGCCCGCCGACAGCCGCCTGCCCGCCTGTTCGTGCTGTCACCATCGACCGATCGGTATCCTCCTACTCCTCTTCCTCGCCTACGCCAAGCACTCCGACCGGAAGGGATGTCCTCGCCTCTCCTTTCTGCTGACGGTCGGACCCGCTTAACCCGCCGCTCGATTGATTCTACACGGCCGGCATGTCCACGATTCTTCCGCCGACCACCCGCCCGCCGCCTCGTAACGAGCCCCTCGCCCTCGCTGACGCCGTCGTTCCGCGCCCCGCGCCGCGTCAGATTCGCTCGTTCGCCCGCCGACAGCCGCCTGCCCGCCTGTTCGTGCTGTCACCATCGACCGATCGGTATCCTCCCCCTCCTCTTCCTCGCCTACGCCAAGCACTCCGACCGGAAGGGATGTCCTCGCCTCTCCTTTCTGCTGACGGTCGGACCCGCTTAACCCGCCGCTCGATTGATTCTACACGGCCGGCGCGTCCACGATTCTTCCGCCGACCACCCGCCCGCCGCCTCGTAACGAGCCCCTCGCCCTCGCTGACGCCGTCGTTCCGCGCCCCGCGCCGCGTCAGTTTCGCTCGTTCGCCCGCCGACAGCCGCCTGCCCGCCTGTTCGTGCTGTCACCATCGACCGATCGGTATCCTCCTACTCCTCTTCCTCGCCTACGCCAAGCACTCCGACCGGAAGGGATGTCCTCGCCTCTCCTTTCTGCTGACGGTCGGACCCGCTTAACCCGCCGCTCGATTGATTCTACACGGCCGGCGCGTCCACGATTCTTCCGCCGACCACCCGCCCGCCGCCTCGTAACGAGCCCCTCGCCCTCGCTGACGCCGTCGTTCCGCGCCCCGCGCCGCGTCAGATTCGCTCGTTCGCCCGCCGACAGCCGCCTGCCCGCCTGTTCGTGCTGTCACCATCGACCGATCGGTATCCTCCTCCTCCTCTTCCTCGCCTACGCCAAGCACTCCGACAGGAAGGGATGTCCTCGCCTCTCCTTTCTGCTGACGGTCGGACCCGCTTAACCCGCCGCTCGATTGATTCTACACGGCCGGCGCGTCCACGATTCTTCCGTCGCCCACCCGCCCGCCGCCTCGTAACGAGCCCCTCGCCCTCGCTGACGCCGTCGTTCCGCGCCCCGCGCCGCGTCAGATTCGCTCGTTCGCCCGCCGACAGCCGCCTGCCCGCCTGTTCGTGCTGTCACCATCGACCGATCGGTATCCTCCTACTCCTCTTCCTCGCCTACGCCAAGCACTCCGACCGGAAGGGATGTCCTCGCCTCTCCTTTCTGCTGACGGTCGGACCCGCTTAACCCGCCGCTCGATTGATTCTACACGGCCGGCGCGTCCACGATTCTTCCGTCGACCACCCGCCCGCCGCCTCGTAACGAGCCCCTCGCCCTCGCTGACGCCGTCGTTCCGCGCCCCGCGCCGCGTCAGATTCGCTCGTTCGCCCGCCGACAGCCGCCTGCACGCCTGTTCGTGCTGTCACCATCGACCGATCGGTATCCTCTTCCTCCTCTTCGTCGCCTACGCCAAGCACTCCGACCGGAAGGGATGTCCTCGCCTCTCCTTTCTGCTGACGGTCGGACCCGCTTAACCCGCCGCTCGATTGATTCTACACGGCCGGCGCGTCCACGATTCTTCCGCCGACCACCCGCCCGCCGCCTCGTAACGAGCCCCTCGCCCTCGCTGACGCCGTCGTTCCGCGCCCCGCGCCGCGTCAGATTCGCTCGTTCGCCCGCCGACAGCCGCCTGCCCGCCTGTTCGTGCTGTCACCATCGACCAATCGGTATCCTCCTACTCCTCTTCCTCGCCTACGCCAAGCACTCCGACCGGAAGGGATGTCCTCGCCTCTCCTTTCTGCTGACGGTCGGACCCGCTTAACCCGCCGCTCGATTGATTCTACACGGCCGGCGCGTCCACGATTCTTCCGTCGCCCACCCGCCCGCCGCCTCGTAACGAGCCCCTCGCCCTCGCTGACGCCGTCGTTCCACGCCCCGCGCCGCGTCAGATTCGCTCGTTCGCCCGCCGACAGCCGCCTGCCCGCCTGTTCGTGCTGTCACCATCGACCGATCGGTATCCTCCTCCTCCTCTTCGTCGCCTACGCCAAGCACTCTGACCGGAAGGGATGTCCTCGCCTCTCCTTTCTGCTGACGGTCGGACCCGCTTAACCCGCCGCTCGATTGATTCTACACGGCCGGCATGTCCACGATTCTTACGCCGACCACCCGCCCGCCGCCTCGTAACGAGCCCCTCGCCCTCGCTGACGCCGTCGTTCCGCGCCCCGCGCCGCGTCAGATTCGCTCGTTCGCCCGCCGACAGCCGCCTGCCCGCCTGTTCGTGCTGTCACCATCGACCGATCGGTATCCTCCTCCTCCTCTTCCTCGCCTACGCCAAGCACACCGACCGGAAGGGATGTCCTCGCCTCTCCTTTCTGCTGACGGTCGGACCCGCTTAACCCGCCGCTCGATTGATTCTACACGGCCGGCGCGTCCACGATTCTTCCGCCGACCACCCGCCCGCCGCCTCGTAACGAGCCCCTCGCCCTCGCTGACGCCGTCGTTCCGCGCCCCGCGCCGCGTCAGTTTCGCTCGTTCGCCCGCCGACAGCCGCCTGCCCGCCTGTTCGTGCTGTCACCATCGACCGATCGGTATCCTCCTACTCCACTTCCTCGCCTACGCCAAGCACTCCGACCGGAAGGGATGTCCTCGCCTCTCCTTTCTGCTGACGGTCGGACCCGCTTAACCCGCCGCTCGATTGATTCTACACGGCCGGAGCGTCCACGATTCTTCCGCCGACCACCCGCCCGCCGCCTCGTAACGAGCCCCTCGCCCTCGCTGACGCCGTCGTTCCGCGCCCCGCGCCGCGTCAGATTCGCTCGTTCGCCCGCCGACAGCCGCCTGGCTGCCTGTCACCATCGACCGATCGGTATCCTCCCCCTCCTCTTCGTCGCCTACGCCAAGCACTCTGACCGGAAGGGATGTCCTCGCCTCTCCTTTCTGCTGACGGTCGGACCCGCTTAACCCGCCGCTCGATTGATTCTACACGGCCGGCGCGTCCACGATTCTTCCGTCGCCCACCCGCCCGCCGCCTCGTAACGAGCCCCTCGCCCTCGCTGACGCCGTCGTTCCGCGCCCCGCGCCGCGTCAGATTCGCTCGTTCGCCCGCCGACAGCCGCCTGCCCGCCTGTTCGTGCTGTCACGATCGACCGATCGGTATCCTCCTACTCCTCTTCGTCGCCTACGCCAAGCACTCTGACCGGAAGGGATGTCCTCGCCTCTCCTTTCTGCTGACGGTCGGACCCGCTTAACCCGCCGCTCGATTGATTCTACACGGCCGGCGCGTCCACGATTCTTCCGCCGACCACCCGCCCGCCGCCTCGTAACGAGCCCCTCGCCCTCGCTGACGCCGTCGTTCCGCGCCCCGCGCCGCGTCAGATTCGCTCGTTCGCCCGCCGACAGCCGCCTGCCCGCCTGTTCGTGCTGTCACCATCGACCGATCGGTATCCTCCACCTCCTCTTCCTCGCCTACGCCAAGCACTCTGACCGGAAGGGATGTCCTCGCCTCTCCTTTCTGCTGACGGTCGGACGCGCTTAACCCGCCGCTCGATTGATTCTACACGGCCGGCGCGTCCACGATTCTTCCGTCGCCCACCTGCCCGCCGCCTCGTAACGAGCCCCTCGCCCTCGCTGACGCCGTCGTTCCGCGCCCCGCGCCGCGTCAGATTCGCTCGTTCGCCCGCCGACAGCCGCCTGCCCGCCTGTTCGTGCTGTCACGATCGACCGATCGGTATCCTCCTCCTCCCCTTCGTCGCCTACGCCAAGCACTCTGACCGGAAGGGATGTCCTCGCCTCTCCTTTCTGCTGACGGTCGGACCCGCTTAACCCGCCGCTCGATTGATTCTACACGGCCGGCGCGTCCACGATTCTTCCGCCGACCACCCGCCCGCCGCCTCTTAACGAGCCCCTCGCCCTCGCTGACGCCGTCGTTCCGCGCCCCGCGCCGCGTCAGATTCGCTCGTTCGCCCGCCGACAGCCGCCTGCCCGCCTGTTCGTGCTGTCACCATCGACCGATCGGTATCCTCCACCTCCTCTTCCTCGCCTACGCCAAGCACTCCGACCGGAAGGGATGTCCTCGCCTCTCCTTTCTGCTGACGGTCGGACCCGCTTAACCCGCCGCTCGATTGATTCTACACGGCCGGCGCGTCCACGATTCTTCCGCCGACCACCCGCCCGCCGCCTCGTAACGAGCCCCTCGCCCTCGCTGACGCCGTCGTTCCGCGCCCCGCGCCGCGTCAGTTTCGCTCGTTCGCCCGCCGACAGCCGCCTGCCCGCCTGTTCGTGCTGTCACCATCGACCGATCGGTATCCTCCTCTTCCTCGCCTACGCCAAGCACTCCGACCGGAAGGGATGTCCTCGCCTCTCCTTTCTGCTGACGGTCGGACCCGCTTAACCCGCCGCTCGATTGATTCTACACGGCCGGCGCGTCCACGATTCTTCCGCCGACCACCCGCCCGCCGCCTCGTAACGAGCCCCTCGCTCTCGCTGACGCCGTCGTTCAGCGCCCCGCGCCGCGTCAGATTCGCTCGTTCGCCCGCCGACAGCCGCCTGCCCGCCTGTTCGTGCTGTCACCATCGACCGATCGGTATCCTCCTACTCCTCTTCCTCGCCTACGCCAAGCACTCCGACCGGAAGGGATGTCCTCGCCTCTCCTTTCTGCTGACGGTCGGACCCGCTTAACCCGCCGCTCGATTGATTCTACACGGCCGGCATGTCCACGATTCTTCCGCCGACCACCCGCCCGCCGCCTCGTAACGAGCCCCTCGCCCTCGCTGACGCCGTCGTTCCGCGCCCCGCGCCGCGTCAGATTCGCTCGTTCGCCCGCCGACAGCCGCCTGCCCGCCTGTTCGTGCTGTCACCATCGACCGATCGGTATCCTCCCCCTCCTCTTCCTCGCCTACGCCAAGCACTCCGACCGGAAGGGATGTCCTCGCCTCTCCTTTCTGCTGACGGTCGGACCCGCTTAACCCGCCGCTCGATTGATTCTACACGGCCGGCGCGTCCACGATTCTTCCGCCGACCACCCGCCCGCCGCCTCGTAACGAGCCCCTCGCCCTCGCTGACGCCGTCGTTCCGCGCCCCGCGCCGCGTCAGTTTCGCTCGTTCGCCCGCCGACAGCCGCCTGCCCGCCTGTTCGTGCTGTCACCATCGACCGATCGGTATCCTCCTACTCCTCTTCCTCGCCTACGCCAAGCACTCCGACCGGAAGGGATGTCCTCGCCTCTCCTTTCTGCTGACGGTCGGACCCACTTAACCCGCCGCTCGATTGATTCTACACGGCCGGCGCGTCCACGATTCTTCCGCCGACCACCCGCCCGCCGCCTCGTAACGAGCCCCTCGCCCTCGCTGACGCCGTCGTTCCGCGCCCCGCGCCGCGTCAGATTCGCTCGTTCGCCCGCCGACAGCCGCCTGCCCGCCTGTTCGTGCTGTCACCATCGACCGATCGGTATCCTCCTCCTCCTCTTCCTCGCCTACGCCAAGCACTCCGACAGGAAGGGATGTCCTCGCCTCTCCTTTCTGCTGACGGTCGGACCCGCTTAACCCGCCGCTCGATTGATTCTACACGGCCGGCGCGTCCACGATTCTTCCGTCGCCCACCCGCCCGCCGCCTCGTAACGAGCCCCTCGCCCTCGCTGACGCCGTCGTTCCGCGCCCCGCGCCGCGTCAGATTCGCTCGTTCGCCCGCCGACAGCCGCCTGCCCGCCTGTTCGTGCTGTCACCATCGACCGATCGGTATCCTCCTACTCCTCTTCCTCGCCTACGCCAAGCACTCCGACCGGAAGGGATGTCCTCGCCTCTCCTTTCTGCTGACGGTCGGACCCGCTTAACCCGCCGCTCGATTGATTCTACACGGCCGGCGCGTCCACGATTCTTCCGTCGACCACCCGCCCGCCGCCTCGTAACGAGCCCCTCGCCCTCGCTGACGCCGTCGTTCCGCACCCCGCGCCGCGTCAGATTCGCTCGTTCGCCCGCCGACAGCCGCCTGCACGCCTGTTCGTGCTGTCACCATCGACCGATCGGTATCCTCTTCCTCCTCTTCGTCGCCTACGCCAAGCACTCTGACCGGAAGGGATGTCCTCGCCTCTCCTTTCTGCTGACGGTCGGACCCGCTTAACCCGCCGCTCGATTGATTCTACACGGCCGGCGCGTCCACGATTCTTCCGCCGACCACCCGCCCGCCGCCTCGTAACGAGCCCCTCGCCCTCGCTGACGCCGTCGTTCCGCGCCCCGCGCCGCGTCAGTTTCGCTCGTTCCCCCGCCGACACCCGCCTGCCCGCCTGTTCGTGCTGTCACCATCGACCGATCGGTATCCTCCTACTCCTCTTCCTCGCCTACGCCAAGCACTCCGACCGGAAGGGATGTCCTCGCCTCTCCTTTCTGCTGACGGTCGGACCCGCTTAACCCGCCGCTCGATTGATTCTACACGGCCGGCGCGTCCACGATTCTTCCGTCGCCCACCCGCCCGCCGCCTCGTAACGAGCCCCTCGCCCTCGCTGACGCCGTCGTTCCGCGCCCCGCGCCGCGTCAGATTCGCTCGTTCGCCCGCCGACAGCCGCCTGCCCGCCTGTTCGTGCTGTCACCATCGACCGATCGGTATCCTCCTACTCCTCTTCCTCGCCTACGTCAAGCACTCCGACCGGAAGGGATGTCCTCGCCTCTCCTTTCTGCTGACGGTCGGACCCGCTTAACCCGCCGCTCGATTGATTCTACACGGCCGGCGCGTCCACGATTCTTCCGTCGACCACCCGCCCGCCGCCTCGTAACGAGCCCCTCGCCCTCGCTGACGCCGACGTTCCGCGCCCCGCGCCGCGTCAGATTCGCTCGTTCGCCCGCCGACAGCCGCCTGCCCGCCTGTTCGTGCTGTCACCATCGACCGATCGGTATCCTCCACCTCCTCTTCGTCGCCTACGCCAAGCACTCTGACCGGAAGGGATGTCCTCGCCTCTCCTTTCTGCTGACGGTCGGACCCGCTTAACCCGCCGCTCGATTGATTCTACACGGCCGGCGCGTCCACGATTCTTCCGCCGACCACCCGCCCGCCGCCTCGTAACGAGCCCCTCGCCCTCGCTGACGCCGTCGTTCCGCGCCCCGCGCCGCGTCAGTTTCGCTCGTTCGCCCGCCGACAGCCGCCTGCCCGCTTGTTCGTGCTGTCACCATCGACCGATCGGTATCCTCCTCTTCCTCGCCTACGCCAAGCACTCCGACCGGAAGGGATGTCCTCGCCTCTCCTTTCTGCTGACGGTCGGACCCGCTTAACCCGCCGCTCGATTGATTCTACACGGCCGGCGCGTCCACGATTCTTCCGCCGACCACCCGCCCGCCGCCTCGTAACGAGCCCCTCGCTCTCGCTGACGCCGTCGTTCCGCGCCCCGCGCCGCGTCAGATTCGCTCGTTCGCCCGCCGACAGCCGCCTGCCCGCCTGTTCGTGCTGTCACCATCGACCGATCGGTATCCTCCCCCTCCTCTTCCTCGCCTACGCCAAGCACTCCGACCGGAAGGGATGTCCTCGCCTCTCCTTTCTGCTGACGGTCGGACCCGCTTAACCCGCCGCTCGATTGATTCTACACGGCCGGCGCGTCCACGATTCTTCCGTCGCCCACCCGCCCGCCGCCTCGTAACGAGCCCCTCGCCCTCGCTGACGCCGTCGTTCCGCGCCCCGCGCCGCGTCAGATTCGCTCGTTCGCCCGCCGACAGCCGCCTGCCCGCCTGTTCGTGCTGTCACCATCGACCGATCAGTATCCTCCTCCTCCTCTTCGTCGCCTACGCCAAGCACTCTGACCGGAAGGGATGTCCTCGCCTCTCCTTTCTGCTGACGGTCGGACCCGCTTAACCCGCCGCTCGATTGATTCTACACGGCCGGCGCGTCCACGATTCTTCCGCCGACCACCCGCCCGCCGCCTCGTAACGAGCCCCTCGCCCTCGCTGACGCCGTCGTTCCGCGCCCCGCGCCGCGTCAGTTTCGTTCGCCCGCCGACAGCCGCCTGCCCGCCTGTTCGTGCTGTCACCATCGACCGATCGGTATCCTCCTCTTCCTCGCCTACGCCAAGCACTCCGACCGGAAGGGATGTCCTCGCCTCTCCTTTCTGCTGACGGTCGGACCCGCTTAACCCGCCGCTCGATTGATTCTACACGGCCGGCGCGTCCACGATTCTTCCGCCGCCCACCCGCCCGCCGCCTCGTAACGAGCCCCTCGCCCTCGCTGACGCCGTCGTTCCGCGCCCCGCGCCGCGTCAGATTCGCTCGTTCGCCCGCCGACAGCCGCCTGCCTGCCTGTTCGTGCTGTCACCATCGACCGATCGGTATCCTCCTCCTCCTCTTCCTCGCCTACGCCAAGCACTCCGACCGGAAGGGATGTCCTCGCCTCTCCTTTCTGCTGACGGTCGGACCCGCTCAACCCGCCGCTCGATTGATTCTACACGGCCGGCGCGTCCACGATTCTTCCGTCGACCACCCGCCCGCCGCCTCGTAACGAGCCCCTCGCCCTCGCTGACGCCGTCGTTCCGCGCCGCGCGCCGCGTCAGTTTCGCTCGTTCGCCCGCCGACAGCCGCCTGCCCGCCTGTTCGTGCTTTCACCATCGACCGATCGGTATCCTCCTACTCCTCTTCCTCGCCTACGCCAAGCACTCCGACCGGAAGGGATGTCCTCGCCTCTCCTTTCTGCTGACGGTCGGACCCGCTTAACCCGCCGCTCGATTGATTCTACACGGCCGGCGCGTCCACGATTCTTCCGCCGACCACACGCCCGCCGCCTCGTAATGAGCTCCCTCGCCTTCGCTGACGACGTTGTTCCGCGCCCCGCGCCGCGTCAGATTCGCTCGCTCGCTCGCCCCGCCGACAGCCGCCTGCTCGCCTGTTCGTGCTGTCACCATCGACCGATCGGTGTCCTCCTCCTCGCCGACCCGCGGCCTCGTCGACGTCGTCTTCGAGGACCCGGTCAGGTTACGCCGCTGACCTCGTGTCGCGTCGCCACCGGCGTGGCGGACGGGTTAGTTGTCGCTTCCCGATCCGCCACAGGCGACGCGACGTCACCGAAAGAGAGCGGTGCTGTGTTTTCGTCCCGCTAGACCGGGACGGATCAACAACCGTGGCTTCAACTCCGGGTTTCGCGGCGGTGGTGCCCCCCGCAATCTCCTCGCGCTCGCCCATCCCGGCATCGTCGTTGCTTTGGCTCGTTCGGCGGCTGCCGACAACGCCGTTTTCGTCATCGCACACACGCTTTTCGTTGACCGCAGCCCGTGCTGTCGCATCGTTTCGGCTCGCTCGCTTCCCCGCGCGTCGTCCTTCTCGCGCGGCGGCGGCAGCAGCAGCCAGAAACCGCCTCGCTTCTTCAACCCGCACCGGCGCCCGTCCTACCGCAGCGGCCCGGTGTGCGGCAGTCGGATCGCAAACCGTTTCGACTCGGCGAACTCTTTTTCTTCCGTCTGGCGCGCTTTTCCGCTGCTACAGCAGAGCGGCGGATTAGGACGAGTAACGTACGTACGAACGAACGGCTACCGCAGCAGCGGCGGCCGCGATTTTTCAGTCTCCTCCTCCTCTTCGCTTTCGTTTGCTCTCCGCGCGGCGGCGGCGGCGATGGCAGCAGCGGGACTTCCGCCTCGACTTCCGCTCTCAGCCGACCGACGCGACGGTGACGCTACTACAGCGACGACGACGACGACGATACCTGGTTGATCTTGCCAGTAGTCATATGCTTGTCTCAAAGCTTAAGCCATGCAAGTGTAAGTTCATGCCGTAAACGAATGGTGAAACCGCGAATGGCTCAGGAACCGGACCTAATCCTCGGGACCGTATTCCTCACCGCGAGGAGAGTGGATAACTGTGGCAATTCTAGAGCTAATACATGCAACCGAAGGCGCGATCGCAGGTCGCACCCGGGCGTCGGGCCGAAAAACGGCTTCCGGCAGCAGCAGCGGTCTTCGTCGCCGCAGCGCCTCCGCGTGCTCGGCGTCGTCCCAGCCGCTGCCGGTCGTCGCCGGCGCCCGCTCGGCCGGGTTGGTTCCGGGACTGCTCGCCAGTTCCCGCCGCCGCCGGTCGCGACGATACGGTCGGCCTTCCGCATTGGTCGCGGCGCAAATATTAGACTGAGACCGACGCGTACGGGCCGTCGCAGCAGCCGCCGTCGCCGTGCTTCGCACGCGCGCGGGTCTAGGCGTGCGTCGGCTTCACGCCCCTTCGATTTTGGTGACTCTGGATAACTGTCAGTACGATCGCACGGGCTAGTATCGACTAGCCTTCGCGCGACGGGTCCCCCGCGAGTCCGCCCTATCAACTGTCGACGGCCCGGTAAGTGCCGACCGTGGTGGCAACGGGTAACGGGGAATCAGGGTTCGATTCCGGAGAGGGAGCATGCGAAACGGCTACCACATCCAAGGAAGGCAGCAGGCGCGCAAATTACCCACTCCCGGCACGGGGAGGTAGTGACGAAAAATAACGACGCGGGACTCTGTCGAGGCCCCGCGATCGGAATGAGTACACTTCAAATCCGTTAACGAGGATCGACCGGAGGGCAAGTCTGGTGCCAGCAGCCGCGGTAATTCCAGCTCCGGTAGCGTATATTAAAATTGTTGCGTTTGAAAAGCTCGTAGTCGGAATTCGGGTCTCGAAAACGTGCCCCAGCACGTTCGGGGCGACGGCGCCGTCGCGGGCGTGCCTCGCGCGCGTCCGCTTCGGTCGTCCGTTCGCACTCCCGGCCCTATTCGCCGGTGCGTGCGCGGTCGGGCCGCGGAGCTCTGCGCGCATCGTCGCTGCGACGGTCTCTCCGGTAGCCCGTCACCCGCCTCCGTAGCCTCCGCTTCCGTCCTCTCGGTCGGTCGGTCGGCATCGGCACGCGATCGTTCGGCCTCGCCGCCGTCGTCGCTGCTGCCGCCGTCTCCTCCGTCGCTTGCGGCGGTTCGCGGTGTTCGGGGGAAACAAACGGGGGTCGAGCGTCGCCCGGGGCATCGCCGCTCGCACGCGTTTCGGTAGCGCGTCCACCTCCCGGTCGTTTCGGCCCGCACGGTTCCTCCGAGGGTGCTCTTCGCCGAGTGTCCGAGGCGGCCGGTACGTTCACTGTGAAAAAATTAGAGTGCTCAGAGCGAGCCCCGCCGGCTTGCATACGAAAAGCATGGAATGATGGAAAATGGCCTCGTCCGCGCGTCATCCGTCGGTCTCCGTTCACGACGAGGCAATGATCGAAGGGAGCGATCGGGGCCACTCGTATTGCGACGTTAGAGGTGAAATTCTTGGATCGTCGCAAGACGCACTGCAGCGACGGCGTGTGGCAAGCACGTTTTCCTCGATCAAGAGCGAAAGTCGGAGGTTCGAAGACGATCAGATACCGTCGTAGTTCCGACCGTAAACGATGCCGACTGGCGCTCCGCCGGCGTTCGCTTCGATGACCCGGCGGGGAGCCTGCGCGGGAAACCATAGTCGGTTCCGGGGGGAGTATGGTTGCAAAACAGAAACTTAAAGGAATTGACGGAAGGGCACCACCAGGAGTGGAGCCTGCGGCTTAATTTGACTCAACACGGGAAAAGTCACCCGGTCCGGACACCGGTAGGATTGACAGATCGATAGCTCTTTCTCGATTCGGTGGGTGGTGGTGCATGGCCGTTCTTAGTTGGTGGAGCGATCCGTCTGGTTGATTCCGATAACGAACGAGACTCCGGCCTGCTAACTAGCGCGTCGATTAGTGCTTTTCCGGTAGCGAGGCGGCGCCGAAGCCATCGTCGGTAGCTCCGCGCGCGGCCCGGGCTTGCCGTTGCCGCCGCTCTCCTTCGCGTCCGGCGCTGCGGCCGCGTCCGGCAACTGCCTTCTTAGCAGCCTTTCGTGCTCCGCTCCTCGCGGGTTGGTGTGCGGGTTGGTCTGGGATGGCGGTTCGCACGCGGCGTGGTTGCGGCGTCGGTTGCGGAGCGGCGGCGGTGACCCGGTCGGCTCGGCCCGCGTGATCCCGGCGGCGGCACGCCGTCGCGCCCGGGCCAGTCGGTTGGCGAACGCAGCGCTTCTTAGAGGGACGCGCGGCAGAAAGCCGCACGAGGCGGAGCGATAACAGGTCTGTGATGCCCTTAGATGTCCGGGGCCGCACGCGCGCTACACTGGAGGTATCAGCGGGCGCGTCTCCCCCGGCCCGAGAGGGTCGGGAAACCTCTGAACCACCTCCCGTGATAGGGATCGGGGCCTGGAACCAACCCCGTGAACGAGGAATTCCCGGTAGGCGCGGGTCATCAGCCCGCGTCGATCACGTCCCTGCCCTTTGTACACACCGCCCGTCGCTACTACCGATCGAACGGTCCGGTGAGGTCCTCGGATCTGGCCGACGAGTTCGCTTACGCGCGGCGGCGTTCCGCGCCGTCGTCGGCGCGTTCTCTGATGGCCCGGAGAAGACGACCGAACCCGATCGCTTAGAGGAAGTAAATGTCGTAACAAGGTTTCCGTAGGTGAACCTGCGGAAGGATCATTAACGCAGCAGCAGCAGCCCTGCTCCGCTCCTCCGTCTCCTCCTCCTCGCCTTTCCGGCGCCAGCCAGCCGGTTTCGTAAGTCGCGGCCGGGCCCCCTCGCACTCGTCGGCCCTCTAACAGTGCAGCCTCAGCCTCAGCCGAGCAACGAGCAAGTAGAAGCGGCGTCATCAGCGGTGGACGAAGCCCGCAAATCGTTTCCGCTGTCGTTATGCTTCCTTCTCTCTCTGCTGTAGCAGTAGCAGCTACCGACCGCGCAGTTTTCACCCAGCCTGCGTCCGCCCGAATACAGTGCGCTAGGCCGACGGTGCTGCACGCTTTGCGGCTCCACGAACCTCAATATCTCTCTCGCCTCCTCCTCGCCTTTCCGGCGCCATCCAGCCGGTTTCGTAAGCCGCGGCCGGGCCCCCTCGCACTCGTCGGCCCTCTAACAGTGCAGCCTCAGCCTCAGCCGAGCAACGAGCAAGTAGAAGCGGCGTCATCAGCGGTGAACGAAGCCCGCAAATCGTTTCCGCTGTCGTTATGCTTCCTTCTCGTTCTCTCTCTGGCAGCTGCCGACCGCGCAGTTTTCACCCAGCCTGCGTCCGCCCGAATACAGTGCGCTAGGCCGACGGTGCTGCACGCTTTGCGGCTCCACGAACATCAATATCTCTCTCGTCTTCCTTCCTGGCGTCGGCCGGCCAACATCGCCGTCGTCGTCGCCTCCTCCTCGCCTTTCCGGCGCCATCCTGCCGGTTTCGTAAGCCGCGGCCGGGCCCCCTCGCACTCGTCGGCCCTCTAACAGTGCAGCCTCAGCCGAGCAACGAGCAACGAGCAAGTAGAAGCGGCGTCATCAGCGGTGAACGAAGCCCGCAAATCGTTTCCGCTGTCGTTATGCTTCCTTCTCGTTCTCTCTCTGCTGTAGCAGTAGCAGCTGCCGACCGCGCAGTTTTCACCCAGCCTGCGTCCGCCCGAATACAGTGCGCTAGGCCGACGGTGCTGCACGCTTTGCGGCTCCACGAACCTCAATATCTCTCTCGTCTTCCTTCCTTTCCTCGCCCCCGCGTCGGCCAGCAGCAGCAGTACCGGTAGGCGGTCGTCAGTCACTACTACTAGTAGTAGTAGTAGTAGTAGTAGTAGCAAATACCGAAACCCTGGACGGGGGATCACTCGGCTCGTCCGTCGATGAAGAGCGCGGCTATCCGCGTGAACTGATGCGAATTGCAGGACTCAGTGAACATCGACACCTCGAACGCACATTGCGGCCCCGGGATCCCATCGTCCCGGGGCCCCGTCCGGTCGAGAGGCGGTCACGACACGAAAAAGCCGTCCGCCGTTGCAGCAGCAGCAGCGGCGGGGAGTCGGGAGTCGCAGGAAAGGGCGCGCGCCGGGGAAGCGGGCGGGCAGCGTGAACAGCTCGCCTTTCGTTCTCGCTACTGCTTCTGCTTCCGGCACGACTAGCGAGCGCGCGCCGCCGCTCGATCCTCCGTTTCCCGCAATGCCAGACCGTCATCGCTGCGACACCTGCCACGGAGCGGCCGACATGTGCAGTAGCAGCAGGGAACGCACCGTCCGCCGTTCGTGCGCACTCTTCTGCCTGCCACCCTCGCCGTCGTTGCCTCCTCTTATTACTCCGTGGCGGCCGTTGCCGCCGCCGCCGCCGCAGCCGTCTACATCTTCGGTCGGTGTCCGCTCTGTGGATCTCGTTTGCGAGCGTTCGTGCCGGCCGACGAAGACGACGACGACGACGAATCGAATGCGGTTTGCCGCAGCGACGACTTTTTTTTTTTTTTCTAAGCTAATGCTGCCCTCGACTCGGACGAGACTACCCGCCGAACTTAAGCATATCGCTAAGCGGAGGAAAAGAAACCAACCGGGATTCCCTAAGTAACGGCGAGTGAACCGGGAGAAGCCCAACGCCGAATCTCGTCGGCCGCGCCGGTCGTCGAGAGCTGTGGCGCAAGGGTCGTACACGGTCGATCGTTTCGCCCGGCTAGGTTCGGAGTCCCCTCGATCGGGGCTGCCCAGAGCGGGTGCCAGGCCCATTCGGAGCCGGCGGCGATCGGCGGTGTTTCTTTTCGGCCCGAGAGTCGGGTTGCTTGGGAACGCAGCCCAAAGCGGGTGGTAAGCTCCATCCAAGGCTAAATACGGGGACGAGTCCGATAGCCGACAAGTACCGCGAGGGAAAGTTGAAAAGAACTTTGGAGAGAGAGTTCAAGAGACCGTGAAACCGCCCAGGGGTAAACGGGTAGGACCGCTCACCGCGATCGCGAGGGGACTCAGTCCGCTGCCACTTTCACCCCCGCCTCCTAAGGCGCCGTCGTCGCCGACGAACGCGTCGGTGGCGGCCGCTCGTTTCCGCGGGCGGTCGTCTGCCGCCTCGTCGGCGCTCGATTTCCGTGGCGCCGGCATCGGACGCACTTCCCCTCCGATCCGTCGTCGGCTAACCGACGGAGACGGGCTAACGCACCTCGCCCTCAGCACTCACGACGCAGCGAGTCGCGAAAGCGACGCGGCCGCCCGCCTGCTCCTTCTTCTTCTACTACTTCTTCTACTTGCTCCTCGTCTTTGCGCGTGGTGCTACAGCAGCAGGAGCGGTGGTTGTTGGAGGAGTCGGCGGGATCGCCCGAAAAGCCGCCCGCTGCTGCCGGTCAGCGACGAGCATCGGCAACCTACCCGACCCGTCTTGAAACACGGACCGACGAGTCCCAGTCGACTGCGAGTCGTTGGAGCCTTTCACTTTGCGAACTCCGACGGCACAGCGAAAGCGAGAACGTGACACGTCGCCGCTCGGGGGAAGGGAGTTGGGCCGCTGTCGCAGCAGCCGCCGCAGTTGCTGCCGCCGTCGTCTAATCTCGTCGGTTGTTGCAGCATCAGCGGTGGTGGTGGCGGCGGCTCGCTTCTTTTTTTGTAACACGCGGCGTTTCGAAGCATCGTTCCCGGGTCGGGCCCGCGCGTTCGCGCTCGAAAGCGCGCGTCCCCGCTCCGACTCAGGTGTAGCAGGCGGCCGGGGACCCGAAAGATGGCGATCCACGCCCGGTCGGGACGAAGCCAGAGGAAACTCTGGTGTAAGTCCGAAGCGCCTCTGACGTGCAAATCGATCGTCGGAACCGGGTGTAGGGGCGAAAGACCAATCGAGCCGTCTAGTAGCTGGTTCCCTCCGAAGTTTCCCTCAGGATAGCTGGCGCCAGCAGGAGAACGACACGCAATTCCGTCCGGTAAAGCGAACGACTGGAGGCCCCGGGGACGTTGACGGCCTCGATCTACTCTCGAACTCGGAACGGGCGAAACGGGCCGCTACTCCTCTCCCGAACGGAGGCGGCCGTTTACGAATCGTTGGGAATAATGATAATTTTATTATTTTGCGCGTTTCTTGCGACGAATGCACGGTGCCAAGTGGGCCACTTTTGGTAAGCAGAACTGGTGATGTGGGATGAACCGAACGTCCGGCTAAGGTGCCCTACGCTTCGCCCATTAGATCCCCGAAAGGGTGTCGGTCGATATAGACAGCAGGACGGTGGCCACGGAAGTCGGAATCCGCTCAGGAGTGTGTAACAACTTACCTGCCGAATCGACCGGCCCCGAAAATGGATGGCGCTAGAGCGAGCGACCGATGCCGGACCGGCCGGGCGACAGGTTGCGCGATCGCCGGCGAGGCGACTTTCCGATGCCCGGTCGAGTAGGAGGGCGCCGCGGCGTGCATGGAAGCCGCGGGCGCGAGCCCGGGTGAAGCCGACCGCGGGTGCAGATCTCGGTGGTAGTAGCAAATATTCGAACGAGACCTTCGAAGACCGAAGTGGAGAAGGGTTCCGTGCCAACGGCGGTCGAGCACGGGTCAGTCGGTCATAAGAAGCGGGCGAAAGCTTCCACGAAAGGCGCCGGATCCGTCACGAAAGCGGTTGTAGCAAATATAATAGCAGATGCGGCCGGCCTCGCATCGAAAGGGAATCGGGTTAATATTCCCGAACCCGAACTCGGAGAGTGCCCGTCCGGCGGTGGGAACGCAGCGCGCCGCTCCTAGCAGCGCGTTTGTCGTCGAAGCCGGCGGTCGGGCGAAGCAGCGGCAACGCAAGCGAGCCCGGA
>NC_142949.1:6058887-6071387 GCF_046866305.1 Octopus bimaculoides
CCGGCTCGATGGAAAGGCCGACGTGTCGGCTGCGATACGAGCCACGCTGCCGCTACCGTACCCGTGACGGGGCCCGATTCCCGATTCGCGAGTTTGCGGGTCGGGGCCCGGCGGAATAGTCAGGCTCTAGGTGACCCTCATACCCCAAGGGGGTCCAGACTACTATGTAGGGTAGTCGTCGATCGGACGGTCGTACCCTATGACCCGCACCCCGAACCGCAGCCGATTGAAAGGCAGACGGTCGGCCGGCGGCCGGCCGGCCGGGCGCCGCCGCGTACCCGCAGAGCCGATCGAAAGAGGCCGAATTGAGAGCGACGCATCGGCGGCGGACTGCCGCCGCCGAACCGCCGGCACCGCGATGGAAAGGCCGACGTGTCGGCTGCGATACGAGCCACGCGGCCGGTACCGTACCCGTGAGTTTGCGATCGAAAGCGCTGTCGGCCGGGAGTGTGTGCGGCCTAGGCGGCGGCCTAGCCGGCGGACTAGGCGGACGAGAAGGAAGCGATTGGGAGCGAGCAAAAAGAATGCGGACGCTTCGGCGGCGGACTGCCGCCGGCGAGATGGAAAGGCCGACGTGTCGGCTGCGATACGGGCCGCCAAGGCGGACGAGAAGGAAGAAGATGAAGAAGCCGAAGCAGCAGGCCGAGCGAGTCGTGGCGGCAGCGAGAAGGAAGCGATTGTGAGCGAGCAAAGAGAATGCGGACGCCTCGGCGGCGGACGGCCGCAGCCGAACCGCCGGCACCGCGATGGAAAGGCCTACGTATCGGCTGCTTTACGAGCCACGCGGCCGGTAGCGTACCCGTAAGTTGGCGATCGAAAGCGCTGTCGGCCGGGAGTGTGTGTGTGTCTGTGTGTGTGTGTTACATGGCGGCCAAGGCGGACGAGAAAGAAGAAGAAGAAGCAGCAGGCGGCAGCGAGAGGGAAGCGATTGGCAGCGAGTAAAGAGAATGCGGACGCCTCGGCGGCGGACGGCCGCCGGCTCGATGGAAAGGCCGACGTGTCGGCGCTGCGATACGAGCCACGCGGCCGCTACCGTACCCGTGACGGGGCCCGATTCCCGATTCGCGAGTTTGCGGGTCGGGGCCCGGCGGAATAGTCAGGCTCTAGGTGACCCTCATACCCCAAGGGGGTCCAGACTACTATGTAGGGTAGTCGTCGATCGGACGGTCGTACCCTATGACCCGCACCCCGAACCGCAGCCGATTGAAAGGCAGACGGTCGGCCGGCCGGGCGCCGCCGCGTACCCGCAGAGCCGATCGAAAGAGGCCGAATTGAGAGCGACGCCTCGGCGGCGGACTGCCGCCGCCGAACCGCCGGCACCGCGATGGAAAGGCCGACGTGTCGGCTGCGATACGAGCCACGCGGCCGGTACCGTACCCGTGAGTTTGCGATCGAAAGCGCTGTCGGCCGGGAGTGTGTGCGGCCTAGGCGGCGGCCTAGCCGGCGGACTAGGCGGACGAGAAGGAAGCGATTGGGAGCGAGCAAAAAGAATGCGGACGCTTCGGCGGCGGACTGCCGCCGGCGAGATGGAAAGGCCGACGTGTCGGCTGCGATACGGGCCGCCAAGGCGGACGAGAAGGAAGAAGATGAAGAAGCCGAAGCAGCAGGCCGAGCGAGTCGTGGCGGCAGCGAGAAGGAAGCGATTGTGAGCGAGCAAAGAGAATGCGGACGCCTCGGCGGCGGACGGCCGCAGCCGAACCGCCGGTGCGATGGAAAGGCCTACGTATCGGCTGCCTTACGAGCCACGCGGCCGGTAGCGTACCCGTAAGTTGGCGATCGAAAGCGCTGTCGGCCGGGAGTGTGTGTGTGTCTGTGTGTGTGTGTTACACGGCGGCCAAGGCGGACGAGAAAGAAGAAGAAGAGGAAGAAGCAGCAGCAAGCGGCAGCGAGAGGGAAGCGATTGGCAGCGAGTAAAGAGAATGCGGACGCCTCGGCGGCGGACGGCCGCCGCCGAACCGCCGGCTCGATGGAGAGGCCGACGTGTCGGCGCTGCGATACGAGCCACGCGGCCGCTACCGTACCCGTGACGGGGCCCGATTCCCGATTCGCGAGTTTGCGGGTCGGGGCCCGGCTGAATAGTCAGGCTCTAGGTGACCCTCATACCCCAAGGGGGTTCGAAAGAGGCCGAATTGAGAGCGACGCCTCGGCCGCGGACTACCGCCGCCGAACCGCCGGCACCGCGATGGAAAGGCCGACGTGTCGGCTGCGATACGAGCCACGCGGCCGGTACCGTACCCGTGAGTTTGCGATCGAAAGCGCTGTCGGCCGGGAGTGTGTGTGCGTCTGTGTGTGTGTGTTACACGGCGGCCAAGGCGGCCAAGGCGGACGAGAAAGAAGAAGAAGAGGAAGAAGCAGCAGCAAGCGGCAGCGAGAGGGAAGCGATTGGCAGCGAGCAAAGAGAATGCGGACGCCTCGGCGGCGGACGGCCGCCGCCGAACCGCCGGCTCGATTGAAATGCCGACGTGTCGGCTGCGATACGAGCCACGCGGCCGGTACCGTACCCGTGAGTTTGCGATCGAAAGCGCTGTCGGCCGGGAGTGTGTGTGTGTCTGTGTGTGTGTTACACGGCGGCCTAGGCGGACGAGAAAGAAGAAGCAGGCCGAGCGAGTCGTGGCGGCGGCAGCAGCGGCGGAAGTAGCAGCGAGAAGGAAGCGATTGGGAGCGAGCAAAGAGAATGCGTACGCCTCGGCGGCGGACTGCCGCCGCCGAACCGCCGCGGCTCGATGGAAAGGCCGATGTGTCGGCTGCGATACGAACCACGCGGCCGCTAGCGTACCCGTTTCGGGGTCCGATTCGCGAGTTCGCGAGTTTGCGGCTCGGGGTGCGGGGGAATAGTCACCCTCTAGGTGACCCTCATACCCCAAGGGGGTCCAGACTACTATGTAGGGTAGTCGTTGATCGGATGGGTTCGCCGACTGGAAGGAATGTTTTAGCCTCTCATTAATTCCGGCGGTCGGACCCGCGTAACCCGCCGCGCGATCGATTCTACACGGCCGGCGCGTCCTCGATTCTTCCGCCGACCACCCGCCCGCCTAGTAGTGAGCTACCTCGCCTTCGCTGACGACGTCGTTCCGTGCCCCGCGCCGCGTCAGATTCGCTCGCTCGCCCCGCCGACAGCCGCCTGCCCGCCTGTTCGTGCTGTCACCATCGACCGATCGGTATCCTCCTCTTCCTCGCCTACGCCAAGCACTCCGACCGGAAGGGATATCCTCGCCTCTCCTTTCTGCTGACGGTCGGACCCGCTTAACCCGCCGCTCGATTGATTCTACACGGCCGGCGCGTCCACGATTCTTCCGCCGACCACCCGCCCGCCGCCTCGTAACGAGCCCCTCGCCCTCGCTGACGCCGTCGTTCCGCGCCCCGCGCCGCGTCAGATTCGCTCGTTCGCCCGCCGACAGCCGCCTGCCCGCCTGTTCGTGCTGTCACCATCGACCGATCGGTATCCTCCTCTTCCTCGCCTACGCCAAGCACTCCGACCGGAAGGGATGTCCTCGCCTCTCCTTTCTGCTGACGGTCGGACCCGCTTAACCCGCCGCTCGATTGATTCTACACGACCGGCGCGTCCACGATTCTTCCGCCGACCACCCGCCCGCCGCCTCGTAACGAGCCCCTCGCCCTCGCTGACGCCGTCGTTCCGCGCCCCGCGCCGCGTCAGATTCGCTCGTTCGCCCGCCGACAGCCGCCTGCCCGCCTGTTCGTGCTGTCACCATCGACCGATCGGTATCCTCCTCTTCCTCGCCTACGCCAAGCACTCCGACCGGAAGGGATGTCCTCGCCTCTCCTTTCTGCTGACGGTCGGACCCGCTTAACCCGCCGCTCGATTGATTCTACACGGCCGGCGCGTCCACGATTCTTCCGCCGACCACCCGCCCGCCGCCTCGTAACGAGCCCCTCGCCCTCGCTGACGCCGTCGTTCCACGCCCCGCGCCGCGTCAGATTCGCTCGTTCGCCCGCCGACAGCCGCCTGCCCGCCTGTTCGTGCTGTCACCATCGACCGATCGGTATCCTCCTCCTCGCCGACCCGCGGCCTCGTCGACGTCGTCTTCGAGGACCCGGTCAGGTTACGCCGCTGACCTCGTGTCGCGTCGCCGCCGGCGCGGCGGACGGGCTAGTTGTCGCTTCCCGATCCGCCACAGGCGACGCGACGTCACCGAAAGAGAGCGGTGCTGTGTGTTCGTCCCGCTAGACCGGGACGGATCAACAACCGTGGCTTCAACTCCGGGTTTCGCGGCGGTGGTGCCCCCCGCAATCTCCTCGCGCTCGCCCATCCCGGCATCGTCGTTGCTTTGGCTCGTTCGGCGGCTGCCGACAACGCCGTTTTGGTCATCGCACACACGCTTCTCGTTGACCGCAGCCCGTGCTGTCGCAATCGTTTCGGCTCGCTAGCTTCCCCGCTCGTCGTCCTTCTCGCGCGGCGGCGGCGGCAGCAGCCAGAAACCGCCTCGCTTCTTCAACCCGCACCGGCGCCCGTCCTACCGCAGCGGCCCGGTGTGCGGCAGTCGGATCGCAAACCGTTTCTACTCGGCGAACTCTTTTTCTTCCGTCTGGCGCGCTTTTCCGCTGCTACAGCAGAGCGGCGGATTAGGACGCGTAACGTACGTACGAACGAACGGCTACCGTAGCAGCGGCGGCCGCGATTTTTCAGTCTCCTCCTCCTCTTCGCTTTCGTTTGCTCTCCGCGCGGCGGCGGCGGCGATGGCAGCAGCGGGACTTCCGCCTCGACTTCCGCCTCGACTTCCGCCTCGACTTCCGCTCTCAGCCGACCGACGCGACGGTGACGCTACTACAGCGACGACGACGACGACGACGATACCTGGTTGATCCTGCCAGTAGTCATATGCTTGTCTCAAAGCTTAAGCCATGCAAGTGTAAGTTCATGCCGTAAACGAATGGTGAAACCGCGAATGGCTCAGGAACCGGACCTAATCCTCGGGACCGTATTCCTCACCGCGAGGAGAGTGGATAACTGTGGCAATTCTAGAGCTAATACATGCAACCGAAGGCGCGATCGCAGGTCGCACCCGGGCGTCGGGCCGAAAAACGGCTTCCGGCAGCAGCAGCGGTCTTCGTCGCCGCAGCGCCTCCGCGTGCTCGGCGTCGTCCCAGCCGCTGCCGGTCGTCGCCGGCGCCCGCTCGGCCGGGTTGGTTCCGGGACTGCTCGCCAGTTCCCGCCGCCGCCGGTCGCGACGATACGGTCGGCCTTCCGCATTGGTCGCGGCGCAAATATTAGACTGAGACCGACGCGTACGGGCCGTCGCAGCAGCCGCCGTCGCCGTGCTTCGCACGCGCGCGGGTCTAGGCGTGCGTCGGCTTCACGCCCCTTCGATTTTGGTGACTCTGGATAACTGTCAGTACGATCGCACGGGCTAGTATCGACTAGCCTTCGCGCGACGGGTCCCCCGCGAGTCCGCCCTATCAACTGTCGACGGCCCGGTAAGTGCCGACCGTGGTGGCAACGGGTAACGGGGAATCAGGGTTCGATTCCGGAGAGGGAGCATGCGAAACGGCTACCACATCCAAGGAAGGCAGCAGGCGCGCAAATTACCCACTCCCGGCACGGGGAGGTAGTGACGAAAAATAACGACGCGGGACTCTGTCGAGGCCCCGCGATCGGAATGAGTACACTTCAAATCCGTTAACGAGGATCGACCGGAGGGCAAGTCTGGTGCAGCAGCCGCGGTAATTCCAGCTCCGGTAGCGTATATTAAAATTGTTGCGTTTGAAAAGCTCGTAGTCGGAATTCGGGTCTCGAAAACGTGCCCCAGCACGTTCGGGGCGACGGCGCCGTCGCGGGCGTGCCTCGCGCGCGTCCGCTTCGGTCGTCCGTTCGCACTCCCGGCCCTATTCGCCGGTGCGTGCGCGGTCGGGCCGCGGAGCTCTGCGCGCATCGTCGCTGAGACGGTCTCTCCGGTAGCCCGTCACCCGCCTCCGTAGCCTCCGCTTCCGTCCTCTCGGTCGGTCGGTCGGCATCGGCACGCGATCGTTCGGCCTCGCCGCCGTCGTCGCTGCTGCCGCCGTCTCCTCCGTCGCTTGCGGCGGTTCGCGGTGTTCGGGGGAAACAAACGGGGGTCGAGCGTCGCCCGGGGCATCGCCGCTCGCACGCGTTTCGGTAGCGCGTCCACCTCCAGGTCGTTTCGGCCCGCACGGTTCCTCCGAGGGTGCTCTTCGCCGAGTGTCCGAGGCGGCCGGTACGTTCACTGTGAAAAAATTAGAGTGCTCAGAGCGAGCCCCGCCGGCTTGCATACGAAAAGCATGGAATGATGGAAAATGGCCTCGTCCGCGCGTCATCCGTCGGTCTCCGTTCACGACGAGGCAATGATCGAAGGGAGCGATCGGGGCCACTCGTATTGCGACGTTAGAGGTGAAATTCTTGGATCGTCGCAAGACGCACTGCAGCGACGGCGTGTGGCAAGCACGTTTTCCTCGATCAAGAGCGAAAGTCGGAGGTTCGAAGACGATCAGATACCGTCGTAGTTCCGACCGTAAACGATGCCGACTGGCGCTCCGCCGGCGTTCGCTTCGATGACCCGGCGGGGAGCCTGCGCGGGAAACCATAGTCGGTTCCGGGGGGAGTATGGTTGCAAAACAGAAACTTAAAGGAATTGACGGAAGGGCACCACCAGGAGTGGAGCCTGCGGCTTAATTTGACTCAACACGGGAAAACTCACCCGGTCCGGACACCGGTAGGATTGACAGATCGATAGCTCTTTCTCGATTCGGTGGGTGGTGGTGCATGGCCGTTCTTAGTTGGTGGAGCGATCCGTCTGGTTGATTCCGATAACGAACGAGACTCCGGCCTGCTAACTAGCGCGTCGATTAGTGCTTTTCCGGTAGCGAGGCGGCGCCGAAGCCATCGTCGGTAGCTCCGCGCGCGGCCCGGGCTTGCCGTTGCCGCCGCTCTCCTTCGCGTCCGGCGCTGCGGCCGCGTCCGGCAACTGCCTTCTTAGCAGCCTTTCGTGCTCCGCTCCTCGCGGGTTGGTGTGCGGGTTGGTCTGGGATGGCGGTTCGCACGCGGCGTGGTTGCGGCGTCGGTTGCGGAGCGGCGGCGGTGACCCGGTCGGCTCGGCCCGCGTGATCCCGGCGGCGGCACGCCGTCGCGCCCGGGCCAGTCGGTTGGCGAACGCAGCGCTTCTTAGAGGGACGCGCGGCAGAAAGCCGCACGAGGCGGAGCGATAACAGGTCTGTGATGCCCTTAGATGTCCGGGGCCGCACGCGCGCTACACTGGAGGTATCAGCGGGCGCGTCTCCCCCGGCCCGAGAGGGTCGGGAAACCTCTGAACCACCTCCCGTGATAGGGATCGGGGCCTGGAACCAACCCCGTGAACGAAGAATTCCCGGTAGGCGCGGGTCATCAGCCCGCGTCGATCACGTCCCTGCCCTTTGTACACACCGCCCGTCGCTACTACCGATCGAACGGTCTGGTGAGGTCCTCGGATCTGGCCGACGAGTTCGCTTACGCGCGGCGGCGTTCCGCGCCGTCGTCGGCGCGTTCTCTGATGGCCCGGAGAAGACGACCGAACCCGATCGCTTAGAGGAAGTAAATGTCGTAACAAGGTTTCCGTAGGTGAACCTGCGGAAGGATCATTACCGCAGCAGCAGCAGCCCTGCTCCGCTCCTCCGTCTCCTCCTCCTCGCCTTTCCGGCGCCAGCCAGCCGGTTTCGTAAGTCGCGGCCGGGCCCCCTCGCACTCGTCGGCCCTCTAACAGTGCAGCCTCAGCCTCAGCCGAGCAACGAGCAAGTAGAAGCGGCGTCATCAGCGGTGGACGAAGCCCGCAAATCGTTTCCGCTGTCGTTATGCTTCCTTCTCTCTCTGCTGTAGCAGTAGCAGCTACCGACCGCGCAGTTTTCACCCAGCCTGCGTCCGCCCGAATACAGTGCGCTAGGCCGACGGTGCTGCACGCTTTGCGGCTCCACGAACCTCAATATCTCTCTCGCCTCCTCCTCGCCTTTCCGGCGCCATCCAGCCGGTTTCGTAAGCCGCGGCCGGGCCCCCTCGCACTCGTCGGCCCTCTAACAGTGCAGCCTCAGCCTCAGCCGAGCAACGAGCAAGTAGAAGCGGCGTCATCAGCGGTGAACGAAGCCCGCAAATCGTTTCCGCTGTCGTTATGCTTCCTTCTCGTTCTCTCTCTGGCAGCTGCCGACCGCGCAGTTTTCACCCAGCCTGCGTCCGCCCGAATACAGTGCGCTAGGCCGACGGTGCTGCACGCTTTGCGGCTCCACGAACATCAATATCTCTCTCGTCTTCCTTCCTGGCGTCGGCCGGCCAACATCGCCGTCGTCGTCGCCTCCTCCTCGCCTTTCCGGCGCCATCCTGCCGGTTTTGTAAGCCGCGGCCGGGCCCCCTCGCACTCGTCGGCCCTCTAACAGTGCAGCCTCAGCCGAGCAACGAGCAACGAGCAAGTAGAAGCGGCGTCATCAGCGGTGAACGAAGCCCGCAAATCGTTTCCGCTGTCGTTATGCTTCCTTCTCGTTCTCTCTCTGCTGTAGCAGTAGCAGCTGCCGACCGCGCAGTTTTCACCCAGCCTGCGTCCGCCCGAATACAGTGCGCTAGGCCGACGGTGCTGCACGCTTTGCGGCTCCACGAACCTCAATATCTCTCTCGTCAGCCTTCCTTTCCTCGCCCCCGCGTCGGCCAGCATCAGCAGTGCCGGTAGGCTGTCGTCAGTCACTAGTAGTAGTAGTAGTAGTAGTAGCAAATACCGAAACCCTGGACGGGGGATCACTCGGCTCGTCCGTCGATGAAGAGCGCGGCTATCCGCGTGAACTGATGCGAATTGCAGGACTCAGTGAACATCGACACCTCGAACGCACATTGCGGCCCCGGGATCCCATCGTCCCGGGGCCCCGTCCGGTCGAGAGGCGGTCACGACACGAAAAAGCCGTCCGCCGTTGCAGCAGCAGCAGCGGTGGGGAGTCGGGAGTCGCAGGAAAGGGCGCGCGCCGGGGAAGCGGGCGGGCAGCGTGAACAGCTCGCCTTTCGTTCTCGCTACTGCTTCTGCTTCCGGCACGACTAGCGAGCGCGCGCCGCTCGATCCTCCGTCTCCCGCAATGCCAGACCGTCATCGCTGCGACACCTGCCACGGAGCGGCCGACATGTGCAGTAGCAGCAGGGAACGCACCGTCCGCCGTTCGTGCGCACTCTTCTGCCTGCCGCCCTCGCCGTCGTTGCCTCCTCTTATTACTCCGTGGCGGCCGTTGCCGCCGCCGCCGCCGCAGCCGTCTACATCTTCGGTCGGTGTTCGCTCTGTGGATCTCGTTTGCGAGCGTTCGTGCCGGCCGACGACGACGACGACGAATCGAAAGCGGTTTGCCGCAGCGACGACTTTTTTTTTTTTTCTAAGCTAATGCTGCCTTCGACTCGGACGAGACTACCCGCCGAACTTAAGCATATCGCTAAGCGGAGGAAAAGAAACCAACCGGGATTCCCTAAGTAACGGCGAGTGAACCGGGAGAAGCCCAACGCCGAATCTCGTCGGCCGCGCCGGTCGTCGAGAGCTGTGGCGCAAGGGTCGTACACGGTCGATCGTTTCGCCCGGCTAGGTTCGGAGTCCCCTCGATCGGGGCAGCCCAGAGCGGGTGCCAGGCCCATTCGGAGCCGGCGGCGATCGGCGGTGTTTCTTTTCGGCCCGAGAGTCGGGTTGCTTGGGAACGCAGCCCAAAGCGGGTGGTAAGCTCCATCCAAGGCTAAATACGGGGACGAGTCCGATAGCCGACAAGTACCGCGAGGGAAAGTTGAAAAGAACTTTGGAGAGAGAGTTCAAGAGACCGTGAAACCGCCCAGGGGTAAACGGGTAGGACCGCTCACCGCGATCGCGAGGGGACTCAGTCCGCTGCCACTTTCACCCCCGCCTCCTAAGGCGCCGTCGTCGCCGACGAACGCGTCGGTGGCGGCCGCTCGTTTCCGCGGGCGGTCGTCTGCCGCCTCGTCGGCGCTCGATTTCCGTGGCGCCGGCATCGGACGCACTTCCCCTCCGATCCGTCGTCGGCTAACCGACGGAGACGGGCTAACGCACCTCGCCCTCAGCACTCACGACGCAGCGAGTCGCGAAAGCGACGCGGCCGCCCGCCTGCTCCTTCTTCTTCTACTACTTCTTCTACTTGCTCCTCGTCTTTGCGCGTGGTGCTACAGCAGCAGGAGCGGTGGTTGTTGGAGGAGTCGGCGGGATCGCCCGAAAAGCCGCCCGCTGCTGCCGGTTAGCGACGAGCATCGGCAACCTACCCGACCCGTCTTGAAACACGGACCGACGAGTCCCAGTCGACTGCGAGTCGTTGGAGCCTTTCACTTTGCGAACTCCGACGGCACAGCGAAAGCGAGAACGTGACACGTCGCCGCTCGGGGGAAGGGAGTTGGGCCGCTGTCGCAGCAGCCGCCGCAGTTGCTGCCGCCGTCGTCTAATCTCGTCGGTTGTTGCAGCATCAGCGGTGGTGGTGGCGGCGGCTCGCTTCTTTTTTTGTAACACGCGGCGTTTCGAAGCATCGTTCCCGGGTCGGGCCCGCGCGTTCGCGCTCGAAAGCGCGCGTCCCCGCTCCGACTCAGGTGTAGCAGGCGGCCGGGGACCCGAAAGATGGCGATCCACGCCCGGTCGGGACGAAGCCAGAGGAAACTCTGGTGTAAGTCCGAAGCGCCTCTGACGTGCAAATCGATCGTCGGAACCGGGTGTAGGGGCGAAAGACCAATCGAGCCGTCTAGTAGCTGGTTCCCTCCGAAGTTTCCCTCAGGATAGCTGGCGCCAGCAGGAGAACGACACGCAATTCCGTCCGGTAAAGCGAACGACTGGAGGCCCCGGGGACGTTGACGGCCTCGATCTACTCTCGAACTCGGAACGGGCGAAACGGGCCGCTACTCCTCTCCCGAACGGAGGCGGCCGTTTACGAATCGTTGGGAATAATGATAATTTTATTATTTTGCGCGTTTCTTGCGACGAATGCACGGTGCCAAGTGGGCCACTTTTGGTAAGCAGAACTGGTGATGTGGGATGAACCGAACGTCCGGCTAAGGTGCCCTACGCTTCGCCCATTAGATCCCCGAAAGGGTGTCGGTCGATATAGACAGCAGGACGGTGGCCACGGAAGTCGGAATCCGCTCAGGAGTGTGTAACAACTTACCTGCCGAATCGACCGGCCCCGAAAATGGATGGCGCTAGAGCGAGCGACCGATGCCGGACCGGCCGGGCGACAGGTTGCGCGATCGCCGGCGAGGCGACTTTCCGATGCCCGGTCGAGTAGGAGGGCGCCGCGGCGTGCATGGAAGCCGCGGGCGCGAGCCCGGGTGAAGCCGACCGCGGGTGCAGATCTCGGTGGTAGTAGCAAATATTCGAACGAGACCTTCGAAGACCGAAGTGGAGAAGGGTTCCGTGCCAACGGCGGTCGAGCACGGGTCAGTCGGTCATAAGAAGCGGGCGAAAGCTTCCACGAAAGGCGCCGGATCCGTCACGAAAGCGGTTGTAGCAAATATAATAGCAGATGCGGCCGGCCTCGCATCGAAAGGGAATCGGGTTAATATTCCCGAACCCGAACTCGGAGAGTGCCCGTCCGGCGGTGGGAACGCAGCGCGCCGCTCCTAGCAGCGCGTTTGTCGTCGAAGCCGGCGGTCGGGCGAAGCAGCGGCAACGCAAGCGAGCCCGGAGACGTTGCCGGGAGCCCCGGGAAGAGTTCTCTCTTCTTCGTAAAGGACCGCGTCCGTGGAATCGGCTCGTCCGGAGATACGGATATGGTACCTGTAGAGCGCCGCGTCTCGGGCGTCGTCCGGTGCGCTCTCGGCGGCCCTGGAAAATCCGGGTCCGTAACGATTCGCAGCTCTCGAGTCGGTCCGTACCCACCATCCGCAGCAGGTCTCCAAGGTGTACAGCCTCTCGTCGATAGCGCCAATGTAGGTAAGGGAAGTCGGCAAAATGGATCCGTACCTTCGGAAGAAGGATTGGCTCCGAGGATCGGGTCGGTCGGGCCGTGTGTGTCGCTGCGCTCCCGCGCGGCGGTTGCTTCGCCGTTCGCTCGGCGTCGCGCTGCTGCAGCGGGCGCCGGAACACGTCTTCACGCGAAGCGGCGGATCGGTACGGGGCTGTAGCGTTGGCGTCGGACTCGGCATCTCGGGCACCTCTCCGGCCGTCGTTTGCGCCGCCTTCCGTGGCGGCGGGCAACTCGCTTCGTGTCGGTGTGCGGTCGCGCCTTCGGTCAACGGGAGTTGGCGGCTTCGTCGGGTAGGAAAGTCGGTTGGTCGGTCGGTCGGTCGCGTGCGGCATAGTCGACAGCACGTCGCGTCCTCGCGGCGGAGAGCGGTGGTTGTCGCCGCATCGGTCCTCCTCCTCCTCCTCCTCCTCCTCCTCCTCCTCCTCCTCCTCCTCCTCCTCCTCCTCCTCCTCCTCCTCTCGCACGCGCGGCCTTCTCTCGCGTCGGCGTTCCGCGCCTCCCGACGCGCGGTCGGGCCGCCGTCGCATGTCGGCGCGCGGCGGTTTCATACGGGGCGCCCGGGGCGTAGTGGGCGCGAACAACACGGCTCCACA
>NC_142949.1:6073373-6085873 GCF_046866305.1 Octopus bimaculoides
GAGAGGGGGGGAGCAGAAAGACAGACAGATAGGGAGAGGCAGACAGACTTTGTGTTTGTGTGGTGGAAGCATTGGTATGAAGAGTTGAAACAAAAATTGGAGATATTGAATAATGCGTGAGGTGGGAGTGTGGCGATGGGATTGGTGTGGGGTGGTGGTGGTGGTGGGTAGGACAATATCGATCTGGTGGCTGGCTTTGTTCTGAGCTCAGTTGTTGGATATTCACTGATTCAAGATGGAGAAGAAGTATATTCCATTGTCGGCTAATAATTTATACATACATGTATGTGTACGTATGTATATATATATATATATATATATATATATATATATATATGTGTGTGTGTGTGTGTGTGTGTGTGTGTGTGTGTGTGTGTGTGTATATATGTGTGTGTGTGTGTATATATGTGTGTGTGTGTGTGTGTATATATGTATATGTGTATATGTGTGTGTGTGTATATATATATGTATATGTATGTGTGTATATATATATATGTATATGTGTATGTATATGTATGTTTGTATGTATATATATGTATATGTGTGTATGTATGTATGTGTATGTATATATATATATATATATACACATACATAGACACACACACATATATACATATATGTATGTATGTATATGTGTATGTATGTATGTGTATATATATATGTGTATATATGTATATATGTGTGCGTATATATATGTTTATGTGTGTATGGATGTGTATGTTTGTATATATGCAGGTATACTCTGTCATTAAGGAGTTCTTGTTACAACCATGTGGTATAGGGTCCTTGCCATGGGGCATCATGAGGTGTAGAGGTCTTAAATTGCTTGCAGCTGTGGGTGGAAACTGTATGAAAGCCTACCATGTGTGTGAGTGTGCGTTTGTGTGTTTGTGTGGTCCAGTGGCATGACATTGCTTGTCCAGTGCCCAAAATATACTCTGTGTGTGATTGCCATTGTTTATATCTGTCGTGAGTTAACAACGGCGCTGAAGAGTTACCCCTTCACTTGGAAACGTATGAGAACCAACCAGAGGAAACACAGCTGCTTATATAAGAATTACCTGAAAAAAAAAGCAGGTGTGAAGACGATGACGATGATGATAATGATAATAATATATTCTTATCTGCAAGTTGCAAGGTGACCTCACTAGCGCTGGTACCATGCAAAAGCACTCAATACACTTTGTAGTGTGTTTGTTGTTGGGAAGGGCGTCCATTTTAAAGAAACTATGTTCATTGTAGACGATGGAGCACAATGCCTTCCTTGGACCCATCAGAACCTGTTAAACTGTTTAACCCACAACAGCATAAAATGCAGACATTGAATGATGTTGATAGTTATATATTTATATACATAGGAGTCGCTGTGTGGTAAGTAGCTTGCTTACCAGCCACATGGTTCCGGGTTCAGTCCCACTGCGTGGCACCATGGGCAAGCGTCTTCTACTATAGCCTCGGGCCGACCAAAGCCTTGTGAGTGGATTTAGTAGACAGAAAGTGAAAGAAGCCCGTCGTATATATATATCTATATATATATATATATATATATATATATATATATATATATATATATAATACATATATACATGTGTGTGTGTGTGTTTGTGTGTCTGTGTTTGTCTCCCCAACATTGCTTGACAACCGATGCTGGTGTATTTACGTCCCCGTAACTTAGCGATTTGGCAAAAGAGACCAATAGAATAAGTACCAGGCTTCCAAAGAATAAGTCCTGGGGTCGATTTGCTCGACTAAAGGCGGTGCTCCGGCATGGCCACAGTCAAATGACTGAAACAAGTAAAAGAGTAAAAGAGTATATATGTATGTATGTATGTATGTTATTTAAAAGAGTTTGGTTTGGCTCCTAAATTAAAGTTTTGCAAGCCTCTAACAGAAGCCCATCTCTTTCAGGCTTCAGATTATCAAATGGAGAGATACATTAAGTCCAAGATATATACATATGTGTGTGTGTGTGTATATATATATATATTTCATTGGCATCACACACACGTATGTGTTTCATTGCAATTATTGATTTTTGATATTTCAGTTTTTGCATGCTGGCATTGGTTGTTCAAGAAATCTTGGGACAGTATTTTTTGTACTGGATGTTTTTCCTGATGCCAACTGAGATGAGATGCAGCATGGGTTTCTGCTTGGATAAGGTACACTTGATTCCCCCTTCCTCGTAAAAAGAGTTCATAGAAAATATCTCTATATTATTATTATTTATTTATGCGCCCTAGCCAGGCTCATGGGCCCGGTTTCCCGGTGTCTATGGCGTATGTGTTCCCCCCAGCTGGACGAGATGCCAGTCCATCGCAGTGTTAGCCAAGAAGCAGGAAGAAAGAGTGAGAGAAAGTTGGGGTGGAAGAGTACAACAGGGGTTCGCCACCACCCCCTGCCGGATCCTCGTGGAGCTTTAGGTGTTTTCGCTCAATAAACACACACAACGCCCGATCTGGGAATCGAAACTGCGATCCTCCGACCGCGAGTCAGCTGCCCTAACCACTGGGCCATTGCGCCTCCACATCCCTATATTATATCTTTATATTATACCTAACATTATTTGCCCTGTTGAGGTCTTTGGATAACACGCTCTGTAATATTGTGGTCACTTTGTAAATTAGTTGTGGCTGTACTGTTTACAAATTCTGCAAGAAATTTAACACTCAAGTAGATGGCCATTAGACCTTGGTGTTTATTCCCCCTTTATTTACCGTTCCTCAAGTGATTACAAAGGAATTAGAGACTGGATGTCTATAGAAACTTCTGTTTGCCAATGACCTTGTTCTTATGGATGAATCTGTTGTAGAATTAGCAAAGCACTTCCAAATTTGGAAGCAAAGCCTTGAATCATCATCATCAATTTCAAAATTGATTTCTTCATGCTTGCATGGGTCAGATGGATTTTATTGAGACAGATTTTCTATACTTGGATATCCTTCGTGTCACTACCCAAGCAAGGTAATATTTCCCCATGGCCAGACATATTTTTGCAGAAGATTGGAAATGAAAGGCGGCTTACATGACTGTGGCACTCATTTACAACTCACACACACATGCACTCATGCGTGATGTATTTCTTTCAGTTTCTCAGTACCAAATCTACTCACAAGACTTTGTTCGTTCAGGGGATTTTGTAGAAGACACACGTCTAAGTTTCCTTGCAGTGGGGACTGAAACCAAAGCCATGTTGTTTGGAAGCAAGTTTTTCTAGAATTGTTGTAAGGACAAAAGTTTTAGTTAGCCACTAAGATGACAGGACTCTATTACCATTGAGGAAAGGACCATCTATAATAATAATGACCCCACTGGTACTTAATTTATCAACCCCGAAAGGATGAAAGGCAAAGTCGACCTTGGTAGAATTTGAACTCAGACAAAATACCGACAAGCATTTCACCCGGCATGCTAACGTTTCTGCCAGCTCGCCGCCTTGTAGGTTTCTGTTATGTGTTCCCTTCACCATTTGATAATTGGTGTTCGTTTACATCCCTCTAATGTAGCAGTTCAGCAAAGGAGTCTGATAAAATAAGTACCAGAATTAAAAAAAAAAAAATAAGTGTTGGAGTTGATTTGCTTGACTAAACCCTTTTAAATGCTGCCCTAGCATGGCCAAAGTTCAGCGCAGTTTTAGAAGATAACTATGAAACAAAATTGCATACATTATATCATTCTGCTACAGTATGGCCAAATTATGATATCCTGTATTCCATCCTTGTTTTCATATCAGGGAAAAGTGCATATGGCCCTGCTTGGGCCCACAATCCCAATGAATAATGCATAGTAGCTGGCTCTGTGAGCTTTCGATTCTAAAAGAGATTTCTCAATATATGTGAAAACAATTTTAAATATTTATTTACCAGTTGTTTCGTGAATAATATAGATGTATGTGGGTGTACATACATATGTATGTGTATGTGGGTGTATTTGTATAAACACTTAATTTATGATATTCATATACTAATTCTTTTATAAATAATATAGTTGTGTATGTATGTATGTATGTATGTATGTGTATGTATATATATATATATATATATATATATATGTATACATGTATGTATCTATATGTGTTGTGTATGTATGTATGAAAATGTGTGTATATATGTATGTATATATGTGATGTGTGTGTGTGTATATATATATATATTTAATGTGATATGTGTGTATATAAACACTTTTCTTCCACTGTTTATATTTTCCATTCTATTTGATATTGTCTTACTGTTTCACATTTATATTTCTTCAACACCATGTTTTTGTTATTCATGTGTGTGTGTGTGTGTGTGTGTGTGTGTGTGTGTGTGTGTGTGTGTGTACAAAACAATGATACATTTATAACTAACACATATAAAATCATATAGACATACATGTGTTTGTATGTATATATATTTGTACATGAGAAGCATTAGTGTATTGTTTTCATGCTCAGTATGTATGTATATATATATATATATATATATATATATATATATATATATACATATGCATTCGTCTGTGTTTGTCTCTGCGTGTCTGTGAACTAAAAATATTTCAAATGCAAATTATAGAAATTACTTAATTAAATATCAGCCGATGCTGGTATATTGATTTCAGACTGCGTCACAAGGTCAGGTCACACGTTTGGATAGGGAAATGGGTAGGTGGGTGGGCGGCGATTGATTGAAACAACCACCTCCAAATGTCCCCAGTATGTGACTGGTATTTAATCATTTTAATGATTTTTAACAAGGTCCAGGCATCGTTGTGTAGTTAAGAAGCTTGCTTCCCATCCATGTACTCGTAGGTTCGCTTCCGCTGTGCGTCACCTTTGATAGGTGCCATCTATAATTCTCTAGGCCATCCAAAACCTTTTAAGTGGATTTAGTAGACAGAAACTGAAAGAAGCCCATCATGTGTGTATAGTTGAAATTTACAGGAAAACAAAAGACGAAGGCTGGTATATAAACAACAAACAGATGTATTAGTTTGATGCTCAGGATGGTGAGAAAGTCTTTTATGTTTCGAGCCTATGCTCTTCAACAGAATGGAACATGAGGAAATACACAGAGAGAGAATAAAAAGACTTTTGGATTTAGCAGACAATAAAGACAATATACAAACACATATGACACACCAAGTCATATCAACAATTAAAATTTTAAAAATTCTGTCTTTATTGTCCTTTTGGTTGGAAAATAAACAGGTTAATTAACATAGTACAATGTCTGCAAGTTGATGAGTACCACATATTCCCCTCCATTTTCTTATTGCTATATATATATATATATATTTATATATACGTGTGTGTGTGTATGGGTGAGTATGTTTGTGTGTACCTTTGTCTCGACATCACCTGATCAAAGTAAACAGGCCAACAAATCAGGTTTATTTCATACAAACAAGATCATTTGTTTTCAGTCTTCTATGAAAAACATGCCTCACTTTGCGGAAATATTTACCTTGCTTAGAAACAAGTGAGGGTTAGCAAGGCAATTTGACCATAGGAAATCTGTCTCAACAAATTTCATCCGATCCATGTGAGCATATAAAAGTGGACATTAACTGAATGGACGAATAAATCTGTGAAGCAACAGACAAATTTAGTTGTTGGTAGTTCTTTAACCCTTTCACATTCCGATTACTCTCTCAAATGTAATGCTTATTTATTCTCGTTATTTCATGGTTTCTGCGATATGATTGTTTATTTTTAGAATGACATTGTAGGTTAGGTGTGAAAGGCTGGATCTGACCAGTTTTAACATAAAACAGGTAGAATACTTGGGCTCCATACTCCAAGTTTAACCCTTTCGTTAACATATTTCTATTGAATTCCACTGTCTTTTATTTAATTTTAGAAATAACAAAGAATTTATTAAAATAACTTTGTCATTATTAAGTTGAATGTTTGGATCATAAATTAACATGAAATGTGGACGGAGATCTTGCTAGAAATAGCAGACAGATCTTCAAAATTACACACCTACTACCATATTAATAAAGAGATAGTACGGTCCTGCAAAACAAAAAAAGTAACATGGGATGATCACGACTGGAATCTCAATAACCATTGGTGCTGGTATGACTGTGATAAGACGTTTCCCTCTTGATTTCATGGTTTCTGATTCAGTTCCATTGTGTGGCACTTTGGTCTAGTATTCTTTTATTCTTTTATTTGTTTCGGTCATTCGACTGTGGCCATGCTGGAGCACTGTGTTGAAGGATTTTAGTCAAACAAATTGACCACAAGACTTTTTTAAAGCCTAGTACTTATTTTATCAGTCTCTTTTGCTGAACCACTATATTACAGGAACATAAACACCCCCAACACAGGGGGACAAACACAGACACAAGTACATACATACATTATATATATATATATATATATATACAATGGGCTTCTTTTAGTTTCCATCTACCAAATCTACTCGCAAGGCTTTGGTCTGCTCAGGGCTATAATAGAAGACACTTGCCCAAGGTGTCATGCAGTGGGATTGAACCTGGGACCATGTGATTGGGAAGCAAGCTTTTTACCACAGAACCACGCCCGCACCTATCTTCATTTTCCCTTGACTGGCCAAAACCTTGTCAATAAATTTGGTAGGCAAAGACTGAAAGAAACCCAGCGTAGGCCCGGTGGGTGGGTGTATTACTGTCTCCTTGCCTCGACATTGCATGATTTTTCGTAAACAAGTGTCACTCATACAAGCGGAGTCCTTTGTTTCCAATCTTCCACGAAAACATGTCTCGCTAACAGGGAAACATTACCTTACTTTGAAAATGGGTGAGGTTTGGGCGGCAGGATGGCCATCAGGCCATAGAAAATTTCCACCTCGTCTCAAATTCTGTCTGACCCATGCGAACAGGGAAAAAATGTCTGTTAAAACGATGATGATGGTGATAGGTTTGCTCCATTGAGAGCTGACTTGTAGCTAACGAACAACGACTGCAAAATTAATTAATCAGTCTCTTATATTACTATGATGTCTGCTATAGCTTGATGTTTCTCTGGTACGCCATAGTAACATGTTCTAATCTCGTATTGAAAATTATGTCCCTAACTAACCGAAATGTTGTTTGGTTAGTTAGGCAGGCGTTAACTAGTATAAACTAAAAATATATATAACAGGCACTTACACACATGGGTATACTAGAGTACTACTGACGAGTGTGTGTATATACGTAAATAGTAACTTAATTAACTAGAAGCTAAATTGTGCCGTCTAGTATATATTATATTATTGTGTCTGCATTGTGTGTGTGTGTGTGTGTGATATAAAAACACATACAATGTATGTGTGGGAGTATGTGCATACACACACACACACACACACATATATATATATATACCTATCTACACACACACACACACACACATATTGTGGTGATTTTGTTAGTATTTCAGACATGGTGAAGGTAGTGTGTGTATATTTGTATGTACATACACATGCATGCTATACACACACACACATATATATATACCTATCTCCACACACACACACACACACGCAAATTTGGACGTTAAGGCAATGATGCTGATGATGATATACAAGTAGTAGTTATGAATGTTAGTACATATGAACTAAACAGGCTACAGTCAAATTAAAGTACTCAAAGCAAAGCTGATTCAGAAAACAAAAAAAATGTTATCTATATATATGCGTGTGTGCATAAATGTCTGTGTATATGTGTGTGTGTATATACATATATATATGTGTGTGTGTGTGTGTAAATATATAGAAATTGTATATTCATATATATGTTTACACACACACACACATATATATATATATATGTATTGAGACCGATAGCCAGATGGATACTTAGGTGCGTGTGTGTATATGTATATGTGTGTGTGTGTGTGTGTGTGTGTATATATATATATATGTTCGTGTGTGTGTGTGTAAATATATAGAAATTGTATATTCATATATATGTACACACACACATATATATATATGTATATATATATATATGTATTGAGATGGATAGCTTGATGGATACTTAGGTGTGTGTGTGTATATATATATATATATATATATGTGTGTGTGTGTGTGTATATATATATGTGTGTGTGTGTGTATATATATGTATGTGTGTGCATATATATATATATATATATATGTGTGTGTGTGTGTTTATACGAGAGAAAGAGATTCAGACAACCTCTACATTCCTGGCTATCTCTAGCAATCTCCATTCTAATTTCCTAGCAGCAGTACTCTTCTTACTTATGTTCTCTCTTCTTCTTTCTGTCTGTGTGTCTCTCTCTCTCTCTATTTATGTATATACTTCTGCATGTGGATTGTCTGCATCTCCCCCCCCCCTCTCTCTCTCTCTCTTTCTTCCTTTCTTTCCATCCAGTTTTCTCTTTATCTCTTCCATTTCAAATCTTTCTCAAATCCTCTCAAAAGCTCTCAGTAGAGATGAGGGGGATTCCTTCTCCCACCCTCTTTTCCTTCATTGTTTAATCTACTACTACTCTCACTACCACTCATCTTATCTCCCCTTCCCTTCAGCCACTTTCTACTGTGGCTCTTACACTGACCCTACTCACTACTGGTCAATCCACTCTCCCCTGTCCTTCCTGTTAATTTTCCTCCAGATGTCTCTGTTTGGTCAGGCTCATCATTACTGAAGTGTGCCCCCCTCCCCTTTCATTCTCTAATGATGTGTGCCTCTATGTCTATATTATGTATGCATACATGTCTATATTATGATGCGTGCTTGTGTGTGTGTGGCTATGTTGCTTCTCAAACACATGGTTCCCGGTTCAGTCCCATTGCATGGTATTTTGGGCAAGTGTCTTCTATCATTTTGAGCCAACCCAAAGCCTTGTGATTGGATTTGATAGACAGAAACTGGAAGAAGTCCACTGTGTATATGCCCTTCTTAATGCCAACCACTTTGCAGTGTGTATTGGGTTCCATTTTGGAGCCACTGGCACTAGTGCGGTCTCCAAGAAACTTGCAAGACAGGAAAGAACCAGGGAAGTTGGAGTATTTGCGGGAACAATGTGGTGGCTTCATGTCAGGGACAAGCAGAGGTGTCCTGTTACAAAGCTACATGGCTACCCCTGTATTTTTATAAGAATAGTTGAGAATATCTGAGAAAAAGTTATGGTAGTAGGGGAGGCAGTGGTGAGAATGTGCGGAGAGAGTACCAGATGGTTAGAAATGGAGGTAGAAGCGAATGTATTTTGTATTGCAACTAGGTTCCGGAGTTGATGCCACACTGTGGCACCATAAGGTAAATGCCTTCTTCCATAGCATTGATTAACCAAGGGAATTTGTGCAGAAAGAAGGCCATCATTTATGTGTATCACCAAAATATCCCTGTGTACTGCAAGAAGCAGTTGAAAGGGTTCACTACAACAAGGGCAAGCAGCCTTATTGTACTATTTGGGGTTATCTGTATGTGCATGTAGATATTTGTGTCTCCTTGTCTCAACATTGAGTGATGGTTGTAATGTGTTCGCTAGTCATACAAGCAATGTCTTGTGTTTCTAATATTCTGCATAAACTTGTCTAACCATTGAGAAATAATTGTTTGCTCGGAAACTAGTGAGGGTTGGTGGCAGGAAGAACATCCAGCTGTAGAAAATTTGCCACAATAAGCTCCATCTGACTCATGTTAACTTGGAATAGTGTGTGTGTTTGTGTGTGTTTGTGTGTGTGTGTGTGTAGGTGCAGGCATGGTTGTGTGGTAAGAAGCTTGCTTCCCAACCACATGGTTCCAGGTTCAGTCCCACTGTGTGGTACCTTGGGCAATTGTCTTCTACCATAGCCTTGTGTTTGTGTTTGTCCCCCATCACCGTTTGACAACTGGTATTGGTGTGTTTACATCCTTGTAACTTAGTGGTTCAGCAAAAGAAACTGATAGAACAAGTACTAGGCTTACACAGAATAAATCCTGGGGCCAATTTCTTCAACTAAAAAATCCCTTTGAGGCAATTCTCCAGCACAACCATACTCAAAAGGATGAAACAAGTAAAAGAATAAAAGAATATATATACATGACATATATATATACATGTGTATATATACTGACATAGTTATACATATCGGTATGTACACACTCACTCACATACACACATTTGCTGCGGAAGAAGAGGAAAGCACTCAACCAAAGAAATCAGCAGTTGAGGCAGACAGTGCCTTCAAGTACATTTGGGGCAGCTGAGACTGTCACTTCTGTGTGGGTCCCTACAGACACCCGTATACGCTGCCCCGCCAATTAATAAAGGCTGAAACGAGGCTTCCCAGTTTTCAGACCCATTGTGCCAGGAGACTAATGGATCACAGAGTCAATCACTCATCAGTCACCGCAGTTTACACACATACACACACATGTATGTATGTATTTCTATACATGCACATACAGTATATATATTATACACACACATGCATATAAAGAGAATGTGTGTGTGTGTGTGTATTATACTCTTTTACTCTTTTACTTGTTTCAGTCATTTGACTGCGGCCATGCTGGAGCACCGCCTTTAGTCGAGCAAATCGACCCCAGGACTTATTCTTTGTAAGCCTAGTACTTATTCTATCGGTCGCTTTTGCCGAACCGGTAAGTTACGGGGACGTAAACACATCAGCATCAGTTGTCAAGCGATGTTGGGGGGTGGGGGACAAACACAAATATATATATATATATATATATATATATATATTATATATATATATATACACACATATACATATACGACGGACTTCTTTCAGTTTCTGTCTACCAAATCCACTCACAAGGCTTTGGTCCGCCCGAGGCTATAGTAGAAGACACTTGCCCAAGGTGTCACGCAGTGGGACTGAACCTGGAACCATGTGGTTGGTAAGCCAGCTACTTACCACAGCCACTCCTGCGCCGATATTATACTAATATTCCTTGTAATGTGTGCATGCCTTTTTGACTAAATTCTTATTGTTCATTTATTTTTGTAGTAATCTTTTGTAAATTGCACAAACACACCACACAGAAAGAGAGTTTTATATTTATTAAGGGAATTACTTAGATTCACAGGCACAAAAATTACATCTGCTCATCCAGTTGTTTATTCAAATAATCAAATGCACTTTTTTTTTTGCCTAAGTAACTTGTAGTGATGCAGATCTGAGTAACTTAGTAATTAGAAATGTTTAACCTTGCAAACATGTAGAGAACATTTTTCTTACGCTTGTACACCAATCCCTCTCGCTTTCTTTGTGTGTGTGTGTATGTGTGTAAATTTTTTTTTATTTAAGCTGAAACTGAGAATTTGTTTTGTGACTCAAGTTTCATGCAACTGTGATTTTCAGGCAAAGACCTTATCCTCTACAACATGTATCAAACATTCATTTTTTATTTGTCCAACATAAAACCAACACACACACATACACACACACTGTATGAATTAGCAGAAGTTACTGAGTGATTCAAGACCTGGGTGTTTCATGTTTTAACAATATGTCATCATCATTTAATGCTCATGCGGGCATGGATGTTAAATATGTGTGTGTGTATATATATATATTGTTGTCTGTAAATAAAGTCCGTTTTTTTTGTGCTTTGTTTATGTTCCCGTTCGTTTTTTGTCCACGTTTTTTGACGTCCTGTACCCGGATATGCATCTATATATACAGGTACATGTAGGTATGTACATATATGTATGTATACACGCATATGCTCATATATCATTTGTATTATATATATATATATATATATATATATATATATATATATATATATATATATATATATATATATATATACTACACACACACATACACATTTGTATACAACATAGCATAAATTAAGGGTAATGAAATAATAATTAGTATGTTATATAGGCTCACTGTGTTTTAAATCAAAAATGTAAGCAAATTCTTAATAATTGATGTGTGGAAGAAGAGCAGACAGAATCTTCTGGCAGGGCAGCTCAAGGTTTCTCGACAACTTCTCAAAGATGTACCTGGCTTCTTTCCAAATAGATCTTCTCTGGTCACCAAACTGTGAAATGGTGTACGTCTCAAGAGACTCCATTCCGTTTTCCCCCTTCATCTGTAGTAAAGGATGTGCTTACATTTTTAATTTAATGTACTGTGAGGCCATATAATACATGAATGTGTGTGTGTCTGTATATATATATATATATATATATATATATATATATATATATATATATATATATATATATATACACATACACTTTTTTTAATAAAAGCTGCAAGAACCTCACAAGTGACTCAGACTGGAATAAGATTGTGATGTATCATCACAATTTTATTCCCATCTTGATCACAACTGTCTGACGAACAGGAAATGTGAAACTCTGAGTTAGTTATTTTGAAGCTTTAATAAAAAAGCATATTACTCTACTTTCGGTATTCGAGTACTATTTTTTTCCACCTTGTTTTGCATTTATGTGCTTACTCGTGTATTTATATATGTACGTATAATATATATGTATATATGTTTTGTAAATATATGTATATATAATATGTATGTATATATATATATATATATATATATAT